>NW_011362913.1:38490-78101 GCF_000735185.1 Notothenia coriiceps | reverse complement strand
CATTTGAACCAATTATTAGCCAAGCTGTGAAAGTGTGGAAACATGTGGAGAAATTATGCAATTGGTCTGTAGATTGGCATAGTAACATACCCATTTTTCATAACCCGTTACTACGTATTGGGAAAAAATCTTTCTGACGTAACCAACGACAACGGCTTGATGTCCTTCCAAGAATTGAAAGACACGTATAATGTGCCTGGCTCTTCTTTCTTTTTCTATTTGCAACTACGTACTGCCATGCGCACATATGGAGTTCCTTGGAATCAACCTCTGCCAACACATCAATTAGTTAAGGTCATATTAAGTTCAAACAGTGTGAGCGGCACTACTTCATATATATATAAAAAGCTGCAAGATAAATGAACCGGATATATTGGCATCTCTGCAGTATGGAACGCAGATCTAAAAAATGATACGCAGACTATTGATTGGAAGAGAATATGGAATAATATCTCCTTAACATCGCGTAACCACAATCACCAATTGATACAGTATAAAATGATACACAGATATTACCTGTCAACCAGAAAATGCTGTCAATTAAGGATGATTCCAAGCCCCATATGCCTTCTCTGTAACCAAAAGACTATTGGCACATATGTACACATGGTTTATGAATGTACTGCAGTAAGAACGTTCTGGAAACAAGTTATTGACATTGTATCTGAGATGATTGGAGTTCACATACCCTGTCTCCCAAATATTGTATTGTTGAATGATGATTCTTCTCTTGACCTACAGAAACATCAGAAAAGGGTGCTTTTCGCTGGACTAACAGCAGCCAAAAAAATAATTGTAATACGATGGAAACCCCCACATACTTTATTTATTAAGCAATGGATATCATCCTTCCATGACCTACTAATCTCAGAGCTGTCAATCGCTTCTGCTAATAAGACTAAGGGGGAAACATTAGAGGCTATTCAAAGAGCTGCTGATCGGGTAATATCATTCATGTAAATGATGATTGTACATATACGCACACCTTGGTGCAATTGTAGATTATTAGGAGTTAATCGCAATTCAGCTTAAACAGATGAAATGTTATGTGGAAAAAAAAAAGTATGAATGTATTTTATGTGGATAAATTGTTATGCTATAATATAAATAATATATATAATATAATAGATAGATGAACTCAGACGATTGCTAATAAACATCAGGTAGGATTTTCTGTGAAATGGCAAGATGGGTGGGAAGGGGTGGCATGGGAAAGGGATTCCCTATATTTTTTCTTTGTCTTTTCTTTTTCTTTTTGTATTATTGTCTATATAATTTGTATCGGTGTATATAAGTCCCTCTGTGAGGGCAAACAAAAAACAAACAAAAAAACAATAAAAAGTTGGTCACAAAAAAAGAAAGATTGATAACACTCATATCTATGTTAAATATGAGGCTACGGCCAGCAGCCTTCAGCTTAGCTTAGTATCATTTTGTTTCCATTGGACGTTTTCTCCTGTTTCCAGTATTTATGTCAGGCTGCTGTCTGTAGTCTTTTATTTAATGGACACATGTGATAGGAGTGTCAATCTTGTCATCTCACTCATAGCAAGAAAGTGAAAAAGCGTCCTCACCAAAATGTCAAACTGTTCCCCTACTAGTCATATAATCATTCTTTATGATAGTATACTTATTGAGCTCATTTCAAGAGAAAAATAAATGGATTGTTGTTAGATGAGAGTGAGTCAGATCCAAGCGTTGATATGTAGTTGGCGTAGGTTAAATGAGGTTAGGAGGAATGCATTTCACTGCGGTCTTTTCAGGTATAGAAAAATTTTTAATACTTCATTTCGTAGTAAAAGCCCTGCTGTTTAATACGTTCAAGGAAAGGGATTCTCATCAATGTCTTATTAACACCCAGTGGATGATTGGCTGGTGCTGAAAGGAGCAGGATAATAAGGGGTTTCAAAGGCCTAGAGCAGGACTTTATGACTGAGTGAGGCCTTGATATGGGGAAAGGCCATTGGCTTAAAGTAATCCGAGTTTGGACCCTCGGCCTCTTAGCGTTGAACGGACACTGGCAGCGGCTTAATTAGTTACAGTGGCATGTAGCAATGGAGGAGCAAATCAGAAACAGCAGAAGTGGTATTACGCATCAGCAGAGTTCAGGTTGATTTATTTGAATTGGGTGATTTATGGTGACTGTTCGATCAGTTGATGTATGACTTCAGTGTTCGGTCTTTTGAGCATCCGGCTGCACAGCAGCTTTTTTAAATCAGAGTTAATGCCGGTAGTGATTTCCTACCTCACTTCATTCAATAATGATCCCAGTCAGCTCCCAAGCAGTGAGCTGCTGTCGTGTCGTGTTAATTAGTTCAGCATTAATGATAGCTTTCCACTTTTCTCTCGCTCATATGCTTGGTTCTGGGGGTTTAGGGATAGCTTCATTTTTATTCGGTCCGGCTTAGCAAGGCCTCTAGTTAATTTATCATCTAAAGGTCTGAAATTATTTTCCTACTACTGCCGACTGCCTAGTTTTGAACATCCATCCAAACCAGTCTGCCTCCAAGCACTAACATATTAATGGTCTGCTTGTCTCTCGTGTGGTAGAGAGTAAGGTGTATGAGTTTTGCACTAAAAATGGGGAAAATGACATTGTCAATTATATTTTTCGGTGTTAAATTTAACAATCTTTGAATTGCTGGTGTCAATTTTTCAACAATGTTTTAACAAACATACGGCCTACTGTTTTGCCTTCTGTGGTAACGTAAGAACAGAGGGAAGCTTTCGTTGCCTGTGAGAATCGTGCACAGTTGTCAAATGACCAGATCAGCAGGAACACACATGGAGCATGCAGGGACCAGCCCACTAAGAATTAAAACTTTGGTGCTGATTCACATTTGAAAAGACAAAGAAAAGCCTGAAACAGTATGACTAAAGCTGTTTGTAAACCCTCTCATAGCAAACTGAAAACTGCTTTAATCAATAATGTTTTATTACCCGCAGAGAATTATCACCTTGCTCTTCAATTCCTTTCAGCTCATTTTCTTGAGCGTTGTTTGGGGGCAAGCAGGCTAGTTTTTTAACCAAAAAGGTTTAAAACCCCAAAGCACGAAACCTGATCAACAACAAACAGCACGGTTAACGACCTGGTGAGCAGATTAGACCATTAAGCATCTTAAAAGCTAGATATTTCATTCGGGAGTTGTTGTCGAGGACTTTATCCCGCCAGCTGCCTGTAGAAAGATGTGTAATGTCCGACTGAGCCCATTTGGGAATAGATTGCCTCATTGTCTGCAGTATTCACAGTAAGTGAGTGTTGATGTTGGTTTAAAACGAGAAGGAAACAATTATCCAAGACTGAAGAGAAGGGGTCAATTAAACCAAGGCATACAGAAATGTCTATTTTGGAAATCCTATCGGCAAGGACAGACGGCAAAAAACCATCAAACAAATTGAAACAATTGCAACAGAATTGGTTGTTTACGACCAAATTACCAATGTGACTGTGTTGTAACATTGCATCCTGCGTACTTTACCTGGGAGCCAGAATATTTACAGTACGTTAAAACGCCTCTGACATCTCCCATGCTGTGCTACACGTATGAAAAGTCAGTAAAGGTGTTTTCTTATCTAACTTCATACCTATCAGAACAAATAACATCCTTGTTTTAGGCTTGACGTGATTGTCTGATAGTCCATCATTTGAGCTCTGCAGAGGCCTCCCAAATTGGGCACCCAATTTGTCCTTCAGCTCTGAATGTGGGTCACTAAAACTACCGGCAGACAGGAGTCTTGTGAGGGATTATCCACAAGCTCAACCATGTCCTTGTGGGCTACGATTAGGCCAACATGGGCTAAAGAAGGGCTCATGAGAGCAAAATAATATCAGGACGGATTTCTTACCAACTTTCTAAGCAATTATACAGAGGCATAATAATCGCTTCCCCATGGCACTTTTTTTTTAATTCCCTCGTGTTTTAAAATAGATTCCTTTTCAATGCAATGGATTCCTCTTCAACCTACTAATGGTATTCACAAATATGAATCTTCAGTAATGACTAATGCAGGCTATGTGCTCTGAGCTAAAATTGAATGAAATCTGACATGGAGATAATATTGATGAGATTCATTTTCCAACAAAGAAAGCAAGCTGACAACATTAAGTATGAAGCTGTGCAACTTTTCACCAGAGACTTAGGAAGAATTAATGCATCTCGGGATTTCAGGAAGCATCAATAAGAATAGGGATGTCAGTCATCATCTCATTATTGTTTCATCATTGTTTCATCTTTGCATCTGTTCCTTCCATAAGGTTCCATTTTGATATCGATGGCTTACAGATGATGCAAATATCAGTGAGCGCTTGTGATAGAACATGTATTCGGGGAAGCAGTAACGATGTGCTGTACTGTGTAGAGGATATCTTAGAAATTTCTGTGTTTTTGTTGAAAAAATCCCCTGGCATGGCTTCTGAAAGTGATGGGTTCGCTTGAAATGGGATCTGGGATCTGTCTATAAACAGCTGAGAAATGTGTGCAATAAGGTGAGGAAACAGAAATGATAAGAAGTGTTGAAATGTGCTAGTCATTTGTTACAGTTGTTTTTCACAGACCAGCAGTTGTTCCAACATTCAAAACAAACACTATTTCAAAGACCAAAGCATCTGCCTTAATTTAGTTTTAAGGAAAGGCATGACTAAAGCTAAAGGTAGAATACAGTACATATAACACCTGCCAGTAGATGTTTTTAATTAAATGTTGATGTACCCGGCTGGTTTTTGTATGCAAAAATAAACCCTTATTTACTCAACCACAAAGTAACTCTAACGTTAAATCCAGCTTGTTACTCCACCGTTCTTCCCCACCCTCGGGTGTGCCAGTGTTGTTGCACTTAATTATACTCACACTGGGCCGCCATGCCAGGGGACATTTTAGTAACAATCTAACTCACCAGTGAAGTACACAGACCGCACATGGAGACAAAGAAACTCTAAAATATGCAGTTCTTTCTCAACCATGATATCTCTGGCACCAGAACTCTAATCCATTACTCCGGACGCCTACACTGGAAAGAGTCTGTGGATGCCTGATAAACACAAGCAGAAACAAAGCCTGAAGACTCTGCCCACAGTTACTGTACGTATGTTTGTTCCCTGCCATTATCGCTCAGTGGTTTAGAAGGAGGTGGATGAAGACATGTCGTTATAAAGAACCACTTGAAATAATCTGGGGTTACAAGACCTCAGGAAGCCATTTCACGGGCTGCTACAGCACTTCAGGAGACTTTTAAGCGCCCCTTTTCTCCCCTGCAACACTTTAGACTCCATCTCTTCAAACTCATTCACTTTATTTCTCCCCTTTGTATACCGTTTTATTTGACCAATCTCTTTTCTGACAAATCATCCCCCAAAGGTTGTCCTAAAAAGACAAATAACTGAGAGTCTCCCCGTTTGCTAAGACAACTAATTATCTGACCACTATCTGTGCTTTTACAGATAGCTAAACATTGGAAGTTGATAATAACTGTTCTGCTGTGGAAGTATCTGTAAATAAGGTACAGTTGTGGTTTGGAGACGGAAGTTATAGTTTCGGGCCAAGGAGTGAAAGCTGATTAGATCCCCTTTCCCCGAGCTCTCGCTGATATGTCACATTGTGTCAGTCTTTTGGAATAAATGGAAACAGGTGTTGACTTGAGTCGAGCTGGGTGCATCTGTGTTTTCTCCACTCTCCCCCCAGCGTCTCTCAGAAGGTTTTCATCAAACATACTGAGTTTATTGTTGCAGTAATTATATGGCTGCAACAGGACGTCAGAACGCTTACAGTTTGAATATTAAACGTCAGATATTCAGTGCGTACCCTAATGAATAATTTATCTCGCCGCTAACATTTTTCCATTATGATGATCTTCACACCGTCTTTGAGGGATTTCCCTGGTCACTTTAGAAGGTAAAACACATTGAATTAATTTATCTTTAAATACGGCCTTCATGGTGCCTTGTCTTAAAATGTGTTAAAATACATTAAATTTCAAGTCTTGTATATAACACTTTGCTTCTGTATCCTACATCTGTGGGTAAGATAGTCTTGTTGAAACAAGTGTTTCATCAGTTATCTTTACTTAATGCAAGTGTTAGCTGTATCAGTTTTTTGCACATACTACAGCAGAGTAATAACACACCATTTTAGCTACAACAAAGTAAAATCTTAATTCACCACATTAAGAACTTTTAATTTAAAGTCCTGCACATAGTTCTTCAACTCATTTCCACAAAGCCTCCGATTCATTTTCTTTTGGTTTCCATTTTCTTCTCAAACTCTTCAAACCAATTTGGTTTCCCTTTTCAACCTCAGAGCACTCTCTGTCTGCCATTTCTTAGAAGTGGGAAATGTCCTATGGCTTTTTATGAGACTAACTATATTGGCTTTGGGAACCAAATGGCCTTAAAATTGTGATGGGCTCCAGCTAATGAGAACGAAATCTTCAGCTGACGAAAGTTTTCTCCACTCAAGAGCTGCTTGAGATTCAGAGTATTGCCCTTCGTTGTTCAGCCTAATAGGAAATAAAAGGACCTCTTAGACTTTCTCTTGTCATGTACTGTATGTTTCTGTTAAGACCAGGAAAAAGCCCAAAAATGCAGCCCTTAGATTTTGAATACAATAATCAAGAAAGGAAACCTGTATACTGTATGCTAACTGGACAATAGTTTATACTGTAATATATTCACCCTACACTGGAGCTAAAGTACAGTAGATACCGGTCATAGCCGTTAGCCAGTAAGTAACTGAAATGACTATATTTAAAGGCCAATTATAATAATAAAACTTTTCAGCAAATGTTTTCTGTTTACTGCCAGTAACTTGTAATGTTGCTATTTTCAGCACACGAAAACCGCAGTTCAAGAGTTGGTCAATTGCACTTCCATGATTAAGGCTACTGGAAAAAGTTTTCGTTTTTACATTTCAGCTAGCTGACACTTTCATGAATATGTTTTAGCTCTGAGTAACTGTCAACAATCCTCTGTGATGACAGGCAGAGGTCATACCACCAGCTTAAAAACAGTCAACACTTCTGAGTCACTGTAGCTGCCCTGAGCTGTTTTCACTTTGATTTACCAAATAAGTTTTGCAGTTTTAACACAGGTCGTTCCTCGCTAATGAGCTGGTCATGCCACAGGTTGACTATTCTTGCCAATGCTCATGATAGGGGTCCGTTCTGCTTATAGCTAATGCTCTTTATTGGTAAGAAATATGAGGAACATTAATCTGCTAAGCATGCTCCTCTTGTTGTTTTCAGAAAACGGTCACGTGGAGAAGTATTCCTGCTTTACAGTGACCTCTCATGACCTCAACAAAATTGTATTGCAGACATGTGGAGCATTGCAGACACCCTAACATCACCCCAGTGAGGTGTGAGAACTAACAACATGGTGCAACTTGGCTCCTTATTTTCTATGTCCACTTCAGTTAATGGTATCTCATCTTTCCAGAATGCATGTTGTGCCTTTAGCTGTTATTTTCCAGAACTGAAGCAATGATTGTCTGATATTAGATAATGGTTAAAGAATATTAAGTGTTGAATTGCTTTTGATGGAAGTGTTACACTGTAATCTTTAATATGGATGGTCCCTTGGGTCCGTCCCAATGTGTCCTGGTGTATTTTTATAAAGTCAATTACATCACAAATTGTAGGGCTGGAAAATTGTCCCGGTGTATCCATTATGTAAAATAGTGCTGCAGTGTTGTGGCTGATTGGCTTCCACACCTTGTTAAAGTAAAATACATCTTAAACATAGTTTCAAACAGCATCCACTGATGAGCCCCGGGTCCATTTTGTTGTTTGGAAGTGGGTTTTACTTATTGCTTTCATCAGTGGGAAAATTGTGTCGACTGGATTCTTTAATAGACCTGAATGCATTAGACACCATCATGTTTTGCATAAGAGGCAGGACTCTCATTTTCACCGGACAACTCGAGATATCATCCTACGCATTTTAGCGAGAATAACATTTATTTGACATCTGTTTTGAAAACGATATATATTTCATTGCGTTTACCAATAAGAAAACATATTATTTATTGTTTTGGTGTTGAACAGGGTTAGCAGGGCTACTTAAAATATGAATCCCATTACAATGACTAGTTACCGGTTCTAATAAGTAATCAGTAACTTAACCTGAGTACCAAATCAGAAAGGTCATGTAACCTGATTACTTTCTGTTACTTTTGGATTACGTCAACATCAAATACAGTGCAAATAAATAGCAATACAATGATTTTTACCAAATAAGAAACCAAGATCTTTTGTAAAAATCTGATTATGTCTTTTTAAATAACTGTAAGGGAACACAGTTACCTTTTTGTTGTACGTACGTTATCCCATTACATGTAATCCGCTACTCCCCAAGCCTGGTGTTGAGTCAATGATGTCTCTTCTGATATTTAACGTCTTGGTTGCTGCTCGTCTGAGTGAAGCTTGTGTAAACAGTCCGGTCAGCGCAAAAGAGACAGATTCCCAGCGCCATTGAATAATTCAGAGAACTCTGCCATCCCTTCATCCTGCCAGCTTTTAAAGCCTCTGACTGCACTATTGATCTGTGTGCTTTGGTTGTAACCCATCAGATGTGTATTGAATCACCAAAATTAAAGATTGTTGAAGAAAAGTTTAAGGCTTTCAAACTTATAAAGGAAAAAGTTTACAATGTTACTAATCGCATATCCCATTTCAAAGTTTCTCCAACTTATGTAGATCATGCGTTGTCATTCTGTAACTCTGAAATAAATCTAGGGTAAGTTTCATCCGTCCTTTTAATATTATGGGATTTGAGTCCACTCTCAATATCCCTTAAGTACTTGAAGGCAAATGATTAGTACCACTTAATTATCTATTACAAAGCTATTAAAACCCCATTCCTAAATAAAAAAGATTTAATAGGGTTTTTTCTTCCTTCTCTATGACAGCCCATAAAAAGCAATTGTTTCATTAAGGCAAAGGATCTTTTTTACTTAAACTAGTTTATGCTGCTGAGGGTCAAAACGGACATTTTTCTAGAACACTGGACGAAGTTTCAACAACAGTAGGCCTATAGTCTAAGTATAATACTACCAACATTAGGAAAGATCTGTAAAAGTTTTAGTTATTTTTCAGATACTTTAAGGGTTAACATTTTAAATAAAGGTTGTGTGTCTTGTGTGGCCTTGTTTAGAAGCATTTAATACTTAAAAAGAAATCGCAAGTGACATGTGTTTGCATAGATTAAGAATCTATCAAAACATTTGTTGGCAATGTCCCAGTTAATAAATGTTTAATGTAAACAAGTGGAAAGTGGTACATTCATTTGAACTGAATCAATAGACAACATCGTAATCTTAACTCTGTCTTTTTTACCTGTCTCCACTTTAGTTGTATTTCATTCTCTTGGAAAACAAGTAATTGATTGTCAAACTACACCGATATGTGCAACGTCTCAGGTACTCAGAGAGAAAGAAAGGCACTTCTCTGCAAACCACAATACTTGCATTATAAATATTTAATCACTCCCCTGTTTTAAGCCTTAACTTGCAGAAAGAGAAGTGGAGCGGTGAAAAGCATTGATAGTGCATGCAGTGTGCAGCAGTTATGAGACAACAGAGTGGGTTGAGCGAGTGTGCCTGCAGTCTCTCCCGCTCAAAATCAAGCTGTGCCTAGCTAAAGTCTGTAAGCAGTGCAGTCTGATTGCCTGAGTGTTTCAATCTAGTCATTCCTGTGTGGGCTCTGACATTGATGCCGACAGACAGCCAGCTTCTCCATGTGTAAGCAGCAGGCTTTTCACCTCAGGTAGATCTTTGATGTTTAGGTCCTTCACATGGAAATAAGATAATAATAGGTGCAATACTCTCGACGTGGCTTTTACAAAGACTGACGGCAGCATAAAATATTTAGAACAATAAAGTAAATTTGCTGAAAATCATAAAACTCTCCAGACTGTTGTTGCACTACTTTAGGAATTAATTATTTTTAACAAACCTTCCACAGTTCATTGTTAAGCCCTGGTTTTAATGGTTTTTGCTGACGTCTGAAATCTGCCTGACTGAGATTGTATTTGAGGACATGAAACAGCATTTAAAAATGTATGGCTGCTGAGGGCTTTCTGCTACTCTGATATCCATTAAAGCTGCAGGTGTTTGAAACATGTACTCTGATTCTCCCTTTAAGGCTGAAATACAAGGCTGTGTGTACAATGTGTCCACAGTAGGCCCATATTGATCCTTATACAATAGATTCCCTGTAGAAACAGTACCTCACACTACTATAGAAATATTATAAATATAAACTAGAATGGTTTGCGGTGCTACCTTCGAAAATCATACAATAGGAGCAGTTTTTCTGACCGGGTAATTCAGGATGATCAACGGAGCCTTTTTAGGTTTATAATCTATCAAGTGAGGTTTTTAAATCCCCTTGAGTAGTGAATATTTTGTGACCAGATGTTATTTTTCTATGCTGTACACACACTAAAAGACGTTTCACATACCTCCTATTGTTGCTAACATGTGGGAAACTAAAGGGACTTTGATTATGAGCCTCCATGAAATCCCTGTTGTTTGTGGTGTTACATTAAATTGTCGGGAAAGGCATTCAAGCACGTAGGACATGTGATCAATGTGCAAAGCAGTTGGCAAAATAATTGTCAACACACATCTTTAATGTAAAGGCAAATACAGTATTAACACCATTTTGGCTAACCAGAGCCATTCTTTGTGCTGTCTAAATATATTTGAAGGGTCTTAAAAAATAACTACTGCAGCTGAAGACTCACATGTCAAAATCTGACGCCTCCATTAATACTGACTTGTTAATAAACTGTGGGAACAGTGCGCAGGCAGGTAATGTATTCACTGCGTCAATGGCTTTTATAGAAAAGTTTCTCTGCACAGGTAATCTGTTTTAGAAGAGACACATGCTGTTCTGGGGCAAGTGGCATGGGAGTGCTGTCTGGTCTTTTTCTGTTATTAAAAAACATTGTGTTCCTTGATTCAATATTCGGCTTCATTTTGTGGTTCCTGACAAGATTAGATGATTGATGTGAACCCTGTTATCCTCCTTATCGTGCCATGACCTTTATCCTGTGCTGCCGATCCAACCGTAACAAGAAATACTCTGATGAAAGCCAAAGTTTCCTCTGGGTTTATCTAGACTCTCTAAGCACCATTGAACTAATGTCTGTTTGTGTAAAAGTAAGTTTCACACTCACCATGGGCACAATTAACTGATTGCCTTAATTTCATATAATTATCTAAAGCCTTATCCCCCTTGGCTGCTTAATTACCTGTAGAGAGCAAAGCTTTCTGTTTTACTGTAAGAGCTATTTCTATATTTAGAGGGAGTATATGTTTTTTTGCATCGATTTGTGCATTTTTTTTTGCATGCACCAAAAGACATACAGTATATCTCGTACAAGACTATCTGAACTTTTATTCAAAAATAGTCCAAAATGTTGAGATTATTGCTCAGATTATATGATTTACATAATAAAGATGAATCTTTGCCGCAATAATTCAATGCCTCATGTTTTCCAGTAAAGCACTTTTAGAATAGATACTGTAATTCATTTCCAAGTATTTCTGTTGAGGAATACAAAAGATCGTTTGAAACAAAAGTGTATCGACAGCATTTGTTTCCTGAACATATCAATAATATAATTTATATTAAGAAGTGTTGTTATCCTAATTCAGAGATGTACATTTCTCACACAGGAACGCACTCTCATTTGAATGTAATGCCACAACCCCTTTGAATGACTTTGAAACGAATTCATCCTCTCGCTGTATTAATCTCGGTGTCGATACTATGCTCAGGTTTGAACTAATAGTCATGCTCCAGCGGGGTTCAATGGGATCTTGTGGGTTTTACAATCTGTTATGTTGACTTTGCAGTGTCATTGAGACTCGTAAGACAGTAAATCTGGGGTCAAACAAAAAGACAGGAGGGTTGTAATATATAGAGTAAAAAGCCTGTCTCTGATTTAGGAAAGTCATGCATGACAAAAAAAGGAATGAGACGTTGTTAATGGGATTAAACCAACGCTCTGTTGACAATTCATTACTTGCGAATCAGCAGCGTTGTGAGCTGCCAGTGGCCCACAACACTGTCGAGGCTGTGGATCATATCTCAGTTTATAGAGTTTTATGGAAGAGCCCGACAGGGGAGAGATCCTCACCCTGAGAAGATATCATGGTATATGAAAGCACTAAAGGCAGCTTGAGATTGGAGCTGCAATATCCTTGGCAATGACCCAGGACTCCCTCAGTCAAATCTGTATGACCTACAAAAGTTATGTGCCGACAAACAGGAAGTAGAAACTCCTGTGGGTGTTCTGTGGCTTTGAATCACTTACATGAAAGCTTGTTCAACTGTAAACTGTTTAAAAATCATCGTGGTTTGTGTAAATTACTATGTTTGTGTTGTGCGTAGACGGCTCTGCTAAGATTGTTCCCTATAGGTTTCATGTTATGTGTTTAGATAGGTTCCTGTTTTGTTTTGATAGTCTTGTCTACCCTCATGTGTCTAAAGTACGTTTCCTGCCTTGTCTGTTTTCCCGCTGTTGTGATTGTCTAAATTGTCTTCACCTGGTGTTGTCTGTCTAGCAGAGTCCTGCACGGGTCTGATTTTCAAGACCCGCTCCCGCGACGTGCAATACCGAACCCGCCCCGCTACCCGCACATATTGCCAATTAGTTCCGCAACCCGACCCGAACCGCCGGCACAAGATCCGNTTCTCGTCTTCCCCTGTCTCGTTGCCAGATTGTCTTGTGTGTTCCAAGCATTCCAGCGTTAAGATTTGTCATTGTCCATAGAGTTAGATTAAGTAAGTAGTTTTTTGATAGTATAGGTTAGACAGTTTTTTGAGTGTTTGTTTGGTTACTTTATGTATTCAGTGTGTTATGATGACCTGTTTACATTAAAACACTTAATTTTGATACTTTGTTTGTCTCTGCATCGTGCATTTAATTCCAAACCTTTGTACAGCCTTAAACAATTTCTTCTGTATGTGACCTGAGATAACTTCTGTTACGATTTGGAGCTTTAAATACAACCACATGCTGTTATGAATGTGGGACCTACTGCATTGTTGGCACAATTTAAGTATAAAAGTAACCTATAGTTGAAACAAATACATGTTAATGTTTAAGATTTCTTTGTCCAGTCAGTCTCCCCTCACAACGGTAATTGCCACTGCCAATATTTCTCACTTCAACTACGGCTGTATAATTAATCTTATTTTTGTCTAAATTGCAAAATGTGCTAGTGCAACATCTCAATTGTAGTTAACGCGATATTTGGTAATACGGAATATGTAAATATATCATTTTGTATTAGCATAGAAATGTGTTGCTGGGGAGAAGTCCTGGTTTGTTACAGATACTGAGTACACCTGCTGAAACAACTGATCATTGTTCTATGGATGCGAAAACTAAATTCAAAGTATGACAGCCACAATCTCTGATATTAGTTATGTTATTGTTATTTGTAAGGCATATGTAAAAGTCCACTCTCACACATTGAATACATAAATACTGCAGGGGTAGTCTGAAAGTAAGAAACCATCATCTATAATGCATGGCAACTAAGAATAGATAAGATGACCTACTAGATACGTAACATCAGAGGGCAAACTGCATGTTAAACTGTGTAACAAATGGAATGATATGAGACAGATCAGCAGTGACTAATACAAAGCACCTCAGGACACAAAACACTACTCAACGTGAAACACAAAATGTTTGGTTCCCGAGAAAAATATTTCAGAAAGAATCTGTGGCTCAGTCGCCTCATGAGAGATGACTCTTTTCCTTTTTATTACTACTCTTATTGCTGTTATTGTGCTAACAGCTACATATCTGCCGTTGCCAAGGTTAGAAAGATAACACTGCATTTTGAAAACTGCCCACACTGGCAGAGATTAAATTTTTATTGATAGACCATTTAATAACAAGGAACTTGGAAATGATCCTCAGAATAAGAGCCAGATCGCAGAGTGTTTGTTTTTAACATGTCACCTTGTTGAGAAATCAATAGCAATATGCTCCATTTCTGCACTGTACGCGTCCAACACGGAGTCTCAGGCGAGGTAAACATGTCAGGAAATGAGCCATGTTTTCACACCAGCTCGAAGACACTGGGTCAATATCCAGGTTTTTGTTTGTAATGGAAGCTCTTGAAGTTGTGATGGCTTAATGATCGTAGGTTAAAGTAACAATTTGATGGGGTTGTGACAAAGCAGGATAGTCTGTAAGGACTTATGGTGTTTTTACGCAGCGAGGAAGCAACGATAATTAGCCTGTAAATGACAATTGATCCCCCTCTGACAGCTGTGTGCAAATATTTAAAAAACATGCATGATGTCTCTACATTTGCAGCCAGTCTCATTGGAAAAGGTTTTTAAATATCAACTCGACTTCATAAAATGGCATTCGTTATAAAGCCATGCAAATAGTCTCTTTCCTCGATGGCAGCGCTCCACCTTTGCACTGCTGTAGAAAGAGAAAGCTGGAAATGCTCAAAAATAATCATAATGGAAGAAATTGTAAACCAATGTATGATACCGGTGGGACTATCTGGTGTGAGAACATACAGGGGCTTTAGGAATTAGGAAGCAAAAGGTATTTTTTAAACCTTCAAAATCTGAATATTTTAATGGCACCATCAAGTTGTTTTCCTCATCTCATCTTTGGCTGTTGGCATATCATCTGTCACAGTGACTGAAGCCATTTCATTTTTGAGTTTTTTCAGTGTGGACTTGTTTTTTACATCAACCGTTTGTTTGGAAATAGGACCCCATGATTGTTTTTCTTGGCACGTCTCACTTTTCTAAGAAAAAAGGATAAGCAAATATTATCGAGCTAATCAAAGCCTTACTCCTCGACTGGATACCCTGCTTTAAATATATTTATCCATAAAGAAGCTAAATTACGTCTCTGGAGCATGTTTTAAATATATTTCAAGGGATTGGATGAGATTAGTGAAATCAATTTGAATGATTTCTTCTTGGAAATTCACTGGAATTAATGTAGACGGTAACAAATCTTGACGCCAATACTCTGGGTATCTTTTTTCTTTTCTCATTGCAAGTATGACGATCAGGCTGACTATCAGCCTCTCGACCACAAGATCAGGACAATTTATTACCTTTGTCAACCCGACTGAATTATGTCAACAACTATGTTCATGAATGTTTTAGCAGACTTCAATGTTCTCCAGAGGATGAACCCCTAATGACTTTTCCTCTAGCGCCACAAGCATTTCAAAGCTCTTGATTCTTCAGTGAATTTTCTAAAAGCTGGGAGGATTGACATGAAAGTTTGTACAGATATTCTCCATTCCCACAAGACAAATTATAAAAACTTTGATGTTCCTTTAACATTTCATCATCATCTCTTTCAATCATACTTCTTTACTTGTTTCTGACTAAAAACGCCATACTTTGAGTTTTTGATAACTAGCATGCTAAAAGAAAGCTATAAGATGTTGAACATGGTGAACTTTATGTGCGTTAAATATGAGCATGTTTTTATATAATCAGTTCGCCCCACTCCTACAGTAGTACTCCAGAGATTATAGCTTAAATGTTGTGTTTTTCACGGTGCATCCTAACTGCCTCTGACCAGAAAGCGAGCCCCTTTGTGTGACAAAGCAGTGACTCATGGGAGCCTCCATGTTGTCTCATGTGCTGGAAGGCTGGATGATGTCCAAGCTGCTTAGCCTGAAGGCGGGCCAAACTTTCTCTTCTGTCCCCACTGCTGGGTCGGCTCAAAATATCGTCTGGCTTTAAGCTGACAGAACAGACCCTTAAATATCTCGGGCAACTTTACAGTGGCCATGCATACGAAACATTTATTACATTGACATTTTGCTGCTCGTACGTTTTGTATTTATTAGTAAAGAGCAGGACACATACACCGTTGTGCTGAAATGAACACATAACTGAGCTTTCAGTTCATCACCATTGTTTTCTCCAGCTGACACTGTCACTTTAACTTAAGTTGAAAACAAATAAATATCACTCTCCCAAAATCAATAAGCTGTCAATCAATGACTTCTTATTCAAATACGCTCAAGCTACTGACAGTTTTCTGTTTTCTCTTCGTTGTGGCATCAAGCCTTTGTTTGATTCTGAGTAAATTCTAACCGCAGCCGTCTCAACACAGCAGGACAGTGATGGATGTTGGGTGGATGGTGAGATTATGCAGGTGAGACAGCTGCAAGCCTTTAATCCCACGCTCTTTTCAGGGAAACTATGTGATGTCTGCGCTCTATTTGTTCTCTTCTAAGAAGCAAGGTTTTTTTTTTTACCTTTTCAAAAAAGTCAGAGCAGAGTACCAGATGCATCTTAAATGTTAGAAAGTTAGAGAAGATAGCAACTACTGTGGTAAAGTGACAGGAAGCATAAGCAAACCCTTACAATATTTACAGTATATTCTCCTTATTGTTGTCCCTCTTGGCTTTGAAAACTAACAGCAAAGCTCAGCAGAATAAAATCATACATTTAAAGAAAAAAAATACAACTTCCCTTTCTGCAAGCATCTCCTTTGTAGTCCTGCAAGTGCACACTAATTAAATGCCAGACATTAAAGTAACACTTAACATATCCAGAAAGAAAATGCCACGAGTTGGCTTTTTTTTTCTTAGCTGGGTGATTACCAGAAGTGGTTGCGATTTCCTGCAAAAGGATTTGCAATCGGTGGGAGAAAGAGGAGAAAATAGTGCCAAGGATAAACGGTAAGACTCTGGGCAGCCTTCACTTATGACCGTCCTGAGAATTGACCGCTTGGGCTTGGGTTGGCAAAGTGAATTGAGTTGGAACTAATCCTGAACTAAAGGATCCTTTAGTTAGCTCCTTTGTAGAAGATGGGGTCTGTCTGCTAACTGGGGTCAGGAGAGACTGCTTCATGTATTGAGTCTGCTCAGTTGTGAAAAGTCAAGTTGAGGGGCACCGATGGAAGGTCACTGGTGATCACACTGAAAACAATTGCTTTCTGCTTGTTTTTAAGGGTGTACGGACTAAGGCGAATACATGGGCTTTGTTGGGTTTCAGCAAGTGAGTGCATGAATGAGCGCATGTAGCGTAGTGTGCACCAAATTACACTTAGCACAGAGTAGGTTAGTCACAATCAATTCTCCTGACAAGACCTCATTCCCTCCTCAATTACCACCTAGTTCCAGGTTGTTGAAGCTCTGTGAAGGTGACTGAGCACACCCCGGAGCACTGTCCAGGTGTTATAAAGCACCACCAAGTCAGAGTGCAGCGTCCAGCTGAGCGACAATCTTAGGAACATAAGTCCTGTTGACCACATACACTTCAACATGTGTCTTACTTATGTTGTTATTATTGTGAGTCAGTGGACATCTGACCGCACTGTAGCCTTTTGAAAGGACAGCTAGTCGAGCCTTTGCCATCATAGAGCCATTAGACTTCTAATGGCGTCAACATGTCCATTAAGTCAAAAGACATAAAGCAGTTTGAATTAGCATCACAACTGTGCAAAATGTTTAAACATAACTTTACATGAATTTAAGATTTAAATGAAGGTCTAGTAAGCATATGTGTTTGTGTGTATACATTTGATCACCTCTAACGTTTTTTGCCTGTCTTCACTGTCGGCAGATGATGTAATCCGACACAGTTAACTGCCAGGGGGGAGTAAGGCTCGGTGCCCGTTGGCCTCTGTCTCTAATGAGGGAAGAGAGAGGCGGCTGCAAGGTTTCTTCCCTCACAGACAACAGGCAGCTGGTTAACCCGATTTTTTGTTCTGCTCAGCCTATATCCAGCTACCACCTCTGCTCTCCACACTTCATCTGTCTTCCCAATTCCAAGCTCACTCCTCCACAGAGGAAATACTTAGTCCTGCAGACTGACTGTGCCTGCCTGTACCCAATTTAGAAAGCTGCTGAGTGGAAGTTGCCCAAGCTACCCCCTCTTTGTCTGAAAGCTTATGATTGTCTCAGCAACTAAACTCCAATAGCTGAAACAATGCATGCTTCTGCAGTTTCTGACTGCTGCAGCAATATTTTGTGGCTGCTTTTAGTGATGCATAAGAGACGCAGTCAATGGCTGGAGCTTTAGTTAAATCCAGGCTTCAGTCTTCCGTATTATAAGCCACCGACCACTAATTACCACTAGTGCTGGTGGACTTTGTTCCTGCTTATATATAGCAGTATAAAAAACCCAACTGATGAGAGCAGACCAATAGCTGGACCGAGTGATGAGGGGATGCAAAGAGGGAGCTTTCAACCCGATCCCTAGAGCGTAAATTACGTAACAATATAGTAAAATATTCATGAAACACCATGGGGACGGAATCCTGCCCGCTCTGAAGTGCTGAGCAAACACTTCACCCTCAGCCGCTCTGAGACTGGGAGCAGGATAAGGAAAAGCCCAAAAGTAAGGAGCTGAAAAACAATTGCAAGCCAGATACAGGAAACATAATGATATCCCTTGTGAAGATAGCAAGCAGCGTATACAGCATTAGTTCCAAAATCATATTGGTGGTTTATGATATGCTTTCATGCGTGTGCTCTTCGTGTTTATTAAATCATCAAATAAACATGAACATTTGATGAAGCAAGTGAAGAGAAACAGTGAGCTGCAACAAATCTCGAGCCTGTTTCTCAAACTTACCTACCCCACCTTTAAGGTGAGAAAATGAAATCCAGGTTGTAAGGCTTGAAGATACTTGACATTTGAAGTCATTAGGGGGAAGTGGTGAACAGTGAAACACATCACGCAACTCAGGGGAGTCTTACTTGTGGTTTTATGTGACTTCAATGGCGGAGAAAAGAGCCGGAACCTGCCGAGCCACGCCGTGCAAGAGTACAACCTTAGCTTCACTTATTAGTCAATATCCCCACTCCAAGCACAGATGATTGCGTGTAATTGCAGCAGAGTGGTTTCTGATGAGTTTCGCCCACTTTTATATCCTGAAATGCATCTAGTATTCGACTCAACTCATCTTCCTCTGCTTTTTCCAACAATGCCCATGGATTAATTGCCAGAGAATGAGCACAATTTGGTTCCCAACTCACCAGAACGTCATGCATTTCTACCAGAGCTGAGAGAACAATTAAACTCATTCCTAATAGTAATTCAAAGATAATGCAACTGTGAAAAAGACAGTTTGTTGGATTGTAGTGATGACGAGATAAATTAGGCACACTAGGAAAATGTAATCATGCTGTTTACATTATTAGTTTGCAGATTCAAGATTAATGTCATGATTTGAGTTTTGTGTGTTACATTTTGGGTTTATTTTTGAAATTCTATTCTCCCTGGCTGAAGTTGAATAGTCCATTTAGTTTAGGAACCTTCCTAACGGAGTGAAATGACCCGGAAGTCCCTCAGTGGCAGCCATGATAAGTGCCGTTCAAATTCTCTAGATCAGTGATTCTCCAAACTTTTTTCAATAATGTACCCCCTTTGAAAAAAAAATGCAGCCAAGTACCCCCTGATCAGCGCAAAAAAAATGTGTTGGGGAAAAAAAGCCTATATAAAGAGGTACAGTACAGCCTTGCGCCATCAGTGTCTGATTTATTAAAACAACAACATTGTAGCTGAGAAACACTTAAATGCTACATTTCAAATGTTTACAATCCATCACTAAATTCATGGCAAACCAATTTTAACGTTTCACGTTTTGAAATATGTGTAACTCTGTTAATATAAAACCCACACTGCTCAAACTTCCTTACTTTTCCTAAAATTGGTATATTTATTTATTTTGGGGGGTGGGGAATGAAGAGAAACAAATATATGAGCATTTTATGAGCATGGGATTTTGACCCCTCATATAAACATACGCATAATGCTGCGCTATACTTTGCGGTCACACGCCGTTGCCAAGCAACGCTTATTGTTTAGGTGTCCTTTGATAAGCAGGCAGTCATATCATTAGCTTGAACCAGCGCATTATATGGCTCTGGCTAGAACTAGCTAGATCTGNCTTCTACTGAAGCCTTCCGAGTAAATCGCCAGAACGCCGACACCTCCTCATCTCCACCGCTCCCATGTTTTATTTTGTGTTGTCATAAGTTAGTCTCTCTGCGTTTCTGCGCTGGGCTAATGCTAATGCTAATAATGCTAATGGGAGGGTGGCTTCACAACACTTTTTTTTAGTTTTACGGGGCGTGGTTTCCAATCCGCCCAGCCAATCAGAAATATAGCTCTTTTCTCAAAAGAGAGCCGCATGAGAGTCCCTGCTCTCTAGCAGGGACGGAAAAGGGGGTAAAAAGGTTCTCATGAACTAATTTNTTTGAGAACCACTGCTTTAGACAATAAGAAATATGAAGTTAACTGTAAGGAGTGGCTCAGTTTTTTTAAATAAACAATACTATTACTGTATTTCAATATGATATTGAAATACAGTAATAGTATTGTTTATTTAAAAAAACTGAGCCACTCCTTACAGTTAACTTCATATTTCTTATTGTCTAAAGCAGTGGTTCTCAAACTTTTTTCAATCATGTACCCCCTTTGAAAAAAAAAAATTCAACCAGGTACCCCCTGATCAGCGCAAAAAACAATTTGTTAAGGAAAAAATGCCTATATAAAGAGGTACAGTACAGCGCTGCACCATCAGTGTCTGATTTATTAAAACAACAACATTGTAGGTGAGAAACACTTAAATGCTACATTTCAAATGTTTACAATCCATCACTAAATGCATGGCAAACCAATTTTAACATTATGCAATGACACTAAGACGACATTAGTTGCATTTAACTGATCTTTTTAATAAGTTGTACTTAAAATGTAGTGAGAAACATGGGCTTGTGCTTCACTTAGGATCTTTGTCATTCTCGCTGACAGGGAGGCAACTGCAGTTATTTCACTTCGCGTTTTGAAATATGTATAACTCTGTTAATATGAAACCCACACTGCTTAAACTTCCTTACTTTTCATAAAATTGGTATATTTATTTATTTTGGGGCGTGGGGAATGGAGACAAAAAAATATATGAGCATTTTATGAGCATGGGATTTTGACCCCTCACATAAACATATGCATAATGCTGCGCTATACTTTGCGGCCACACGCCGTTGCCAAGCAACGCTTATTGTGTAGGTGTCTTGTGATAAGCATGAAGTCATATCATTAACTAGAAGTAGCTAGATCTGATAGATTTGGACATAGACGCGAGTGAAGTATAACCGGACGCGAGAGAGAGAGATCAGAGATCAGATCAGCTGCTGCTGACGGAGAACACGCAGCTCTGCATGATCACAGCTCCGCCGCTGTGTCGGAACGTTGAGTGGAGCAAAATACACTAAGAGTTAGACCTAACACACTTAGCTAGTACGTCTACTCTGGAACTAGCTAAACTAGTTATACATACTGTATATGTATTCTTTACTGTCGGGTGACTTATTACAGGTTCAGCGAGCTGCACAAGACTGACGGGCTGTCAGGAGAGGGAGAGGAAAAGGGAGCACCCCGTTTATTTTCCCCATTTTATTATCCAGAATTACTGTAAACTTTTGAATAAAGTAGTTAATCTACTATTAGTAGGCCTAGTTTGTTTAAATGCATTACTTATGTTGTTTTCTTCATTAACATAAAATAAATATCACGTACCCCCTGCAGTACTGCAACGTACACCTAGGGGTCCGCGTACCCCCATTTGAGAACCACTGGTCTAAAGCATTTATTACACACATTTCCCCCTCTCATATTCACATTGTGGATCAATTGAGACAGCGTAGTGTCCAGAGAGCTGCAGNTGAAGCCGCCATTTTATTAGCATTATTAGCATTAGCATTAGCCCAGCGCAGAAACGCAGAGAGACTAACTTATGACAACACAAAATAAAACATGGGAGCGAGATGAGGAGGTGTCGGTGCTCTGGCGATTTACTCGGAAGGCTCCAGTAGAAGCTGCTGGGAGTCCCAACTCCGGGGACTTCCTGCCTGGGATTTTGGGCGGCAGTATACGCCGTGAAGTTGTTTGCGGCCTGCCAGTAAACCCAAAGCAGAAGAAGAGGTAGTGACGTCAGCTTCATTTGCCTAATCCACCCCCAGGGACTTATTCCGGTGTGAACGCGATCTGTACTTAGTTCATCAGAACTAAAGAGTTCTGATGAACTAAGTTCTCATGAACCTTTGTGGGAAAAGTACTGCGGTGTGAAAGCGCCAATTTAACTGATCTTTTTAATAAGTTGTACTTACAATTTAGTCAGAAACGTGGGCTTGTGCTTCACTGAGGACCTTTGTCATTCTGACAGGGAGGCTACTGTAACTGCAGTTATTACGCTTCGTGTTTTGAAATATGTGTAACTCTAGTCTATTAATATAAAACCCACACTGCTCAAACTTCGTTACTTTTCCTAAAATGTGTATTTTTTTTTTCATTAACATAAGATAAATCACACGTACCCCCTGCAGTACTCCAACGTACCCCTAGGGGTCCGCGAACCCCCATTTGAGAACCACTGCTCTAGATGATAGGAAAGGAGGTTTCAATCTTCCTTTATAACCTCCTTTAGCTTAGGGACCACTGGACCTCCCTCACCGAAAGGAGAGGAGAAAATGCTGCCCCACAATGCCTTGCAACAGTCGGCCGTTCACGGAAACAACCGATTATGACCGATAAATGATATCATGAAAGTTACGGTGCTAATTAAGCTTTTTATAACATATATGGCAAGTTGCCAAAGTGCTTTGTTTTGAACGTTCATCAGTATTATAATCAGAGAAATATGAACGTTAGTTTTTACTGAAATGATCAAATAAAGTCAACATTTCACAGTCTTTACTGAGCTGTGTGGGGTTTGTTCAACTTTTAAAAGATGTTTGAATGGTGATATACACAGCGATAGATGTTAAGGACTAACGTTTATAATAAATACATTTGTATTGATTTTAAGATCCATGATTTTAAGAACTGTAAAACTGTCTGAAACTGTGCTGTTACCATTCTTGGGCCAGGACTCTCTTGAAAAAGAGATTTTTAATCTCAATGAGACCTATCCTGGTTAAATAAAGGTAAAATTTAAAAAAATTAAAATTAAAAAGATCTTCTCATACAATAATACGTATTGGGATCATTTGTATTAATGTGGACCGGAGGGAGAGGGTGACGAGCATAAGTTTCACTTTCCTTTTTTATTTCAATTACAACTTTGGTCATGAAGAATATGTTTCTCTGTTGTCCACGTTCATAAAGCATAAAACAACAGCATCAGGGCACGGTACAGAGTCTCTAGATGAGTTTACAGTAGTCCCTGGTTCTTATTAAACATCCATGTTGTAGTCCGTTGTATAGAAAACTGTAGTTTCCATAGTTTCCCCACAGCAGCAGACACACATTCATGACGTCCGCTGGCGCATCATAAACACGTCGGATAGTGAAAGTGCAGTCGGATTCTCTAAAGTACCGCAGTCTCTTCTCCTAAGTCCTTTTGAATTCTCCTATCCACTATCCCTTAACCCCGTGACGTTTCACACAAAGGTCAAGGAAAAGACGATAGGAGCTGATTGTTGGATTATCCGACCGCAACCCCTGTGTCTGGTCTTCCTTCCTGTGTTTGCCCTCCTGTGTCTAATTGTGCCTCATTGTGTTCAACTGTGATTACCCTTCTGTGTATTTAGTCTTGTCTTCCCCTGTGCTCCATGTCGGTTCGTTGTATTTTCTCACTCTCCATGTTAGTCACTTACCTCCTGCTACCTGTTTTTGATTCACGGTTTTTGTCTTGTTTTTTCATGCCAACAGCTTTGTTTAAATAAAGCTTGCTTTTGTTTTGAAACCTGCTTCCCTTTTTAACTGCATTTGGGTCCTACCTTTTCCCGAATCATGACAATTAAATAGTGATGAAAGGATAAGGGGACTAATGAACTAAAACAAGGTAAGATATGCATTTGGTTCATTACAATAAATGAAAGTATAACTGCATGGTCTACCTCATGCATCATCTTATGACTCAGTGTATTCATATTATTACAAATATTGAACCCGGTATTATTCTTTTCACCTGGGGCCACTCCTGGGCCCAAAACAAATCACATTTCCATGGCTTCTTGTTTCCCTATCAGTGTGATTCATGAAAAATGGTTCCGCCTGTCGTGTGCAAAAAAAGAAGATAAGTCGATTAAAGGCTTTTAAGGCTTCCCAGTTTTCTTTGGTTTATTTGAAATACTACAGGAATTAATATCTAAAGAACAATTTCCTAAGAAGAGTTGCCAGTGTTGTGACTGCTCCTCCCTTTTATTTGCAATTATTGGTATACTTGGCATTTGGCGTACATTATGAAAACAAATAACATAAGGGAAAGAAAGAATAAGACAAGCAAGGGGGGAAGCCGCTTTGACCTGTTTGGTCTATTAGATTTATTCAGTTTAGTGACACTGTTAGTTGTCTTTTTTTCAAACAGAGATGATGTTACAAATATTTGTATCTTATTTGATTTACATGTACTATTTAATTGCACTATGTTACTTATTTATTTGTATGTCTTAAGTATTTGTATGTTGCACTGGACAGGCAAGCTACACAAATGTGAATTGCCTGATGTGCATATAACAATAAAGCAATGTAATCTTTAAAACTGGAGAAACATTCCTGTTATGTTGACAATTGTGGGTTTTCCAGGTTAGATTTGTTATATATATATACACGCTACAAATAGCACCACTATGACCAACCTCCCTGTTTATCATCCATGCTTTTCCTGGATATAATGCAATATCATGTTGGTGTTACAAAACAAACCTGAAATGTGTCATCATCCGCTGACTCAAGACTTCCAGATGCTTTTTAAAGCTTTTTAAAGCTTTAATGATGTAAACTGTTCATGTCGGGACTGAAAACCCTGTGAATTTTTTACCACCGTTAGCCAATAAGAATCCACAATAGCTGCTAGATGCATTTGCACATCGTCTCAAAGCTGATAGTCTAAAACCTGAAAGCCTGTTCTCACGCTTTCCCTTCTTTTATCTGCTCACTGCTCATGCAGGGATCCGACAGGTGGTTCTGCTGCAGTGCTGGGATATGCAGAACATGCTCAGCTAATGGCTGCTCCCAAAACCTCTGAGTGCTTGTATTATATCAAGGAGACACTGGCCATTCAATGCTTGCGTGACTATCCAGAATAACCTACTATTGTACATTCGAAATGTGGGCATCCTTGCATTTCCTTTTTCCCCTTCTAGAAACTTGAATGTCAGTTCTAAATATCAAAGTGTACGTGTCAGCTGTCTCGGTTCATGAGTGAGTTTGAAGAGAGGTAGATTTTAAGTATCAATCTTTTGAAAAATATAGTGTTTCCTGCTTGGAGTGGAGTGGCCACATCCTGTAGCTTTCTCCTCTGCCCCTCAGTGGGATTTGCCCATTGTGTTCAAGGCCCTCTCAAGCAGACTGTTTGGCAGATATACCTTTAAGGCTGTTGTCCATCACAGAAAAATATACCTGCTCTCTCAGACTTCAGTTCAAAGGGAAAATAACTTATGCACCCTTTCAGTCCATCTCAGCTGTTTGCCTTTCTAGAGTAGCTCTGTTCTCTTTTAGACAAAGAACACTGAGTCCCGCATGAACCAGCTCAGTCCCCTTCGGAGGGGAAAAAAGGAAAAACTAAATAATTTGTTCACAGTGCCACATTTGGCATGCTATATGGAACGTAATAACTCATTGGCCAAACATCGGCTTGCCAATTTGCTTTGTGAAGACATGTCAAGAGCCAGTGAGTGGACAAGGCCCCCCTCTGGTGAATGCATGTACCCTCTAAAAAGAGTCTGGCAGCATCAACATAGTGTGGTTAGAAAAAAAGGTGCTTGGGTTTTTGGCCTCTGGATATATGCTTCTGCCGGGAGGTAAAGGTGGCATGGATGGGGTAGTATATTTGTGTGTGATGTGTTTATGTTCCTCTGCCCCCCCCCCTGTGCTATGTGCCAAGATGAGACTCCAAGGTTGCTGTGAAGAATGGCTCGTTGGGGACTGGTTGACTGGTCCTGCCTTGGAAACATCGCCCTCAGACTTGGTGCATGGATATAAAAAAACTGTCTTGAGTCAGGCTGAGAAAATGTTGGCATGTGACACAGAGTGCTTGGGCATCATACTGACCAATACCTGTGTGTGTTGCTGAGCTTTAGACAGTTCCTGTGTGAGACATGTCACCCTGTTTTTGCTCAGCTGTAAGAATAATAATGTATGTGTTGCTGGTGTCCTGTGACAAGTCTGTGCATGAAACCAGAAGAAGACATTGAAGAAGACGACCATAGTTTGTGATGGCTGGATACTGATGCTCATCCATCAATTTCTAAAAAAAAAAACAGCGAGGATGTTCTATGCAGCATTTATTGTGTTTGACGTCTGTCATGCAAGTAATGCTTGTGACACGGCGCCTCGTACTGTTCACTTTCTTGCCCTGTGCTGAGCAGTTAGTCAGACCTGGAATAGGGCAGGCAGGTACGACATTGTTCAATCAATGTAACAGCAGGGAGTTCAGACTTCATCTCCTCTAGGGCCCTTTTAGAAGATAAAGCCTGCATGAATAGAACAATGGCTGCATATTGTATTTTTCTGATATTTGAACACTGATGGACGTTCTCGCCATGTTCTCTGCCATTTTACTAGTCGCCAAAAGTTAAGTAGATAAAGAACACGGAAAGTAGGAACATTATATAATTATTGAACATGCAAAAAATGGTCAGTCGATTAAAACAAATCAGTTTATAAAGACCTAGAAGCCGATAAAAAGGGAATACATAATCCTATTCTTTCTTCATCTAGTCTGGCATGAATATTGAAATAATTAAGAATATAAAACAAAGAAAACCTGCTGACACATCCTTATGCTCATTAGTTTGTTTGTGGCTGGACAGCATTAAGCAGTTGTTGCTAAAAGTGTTGTCATATATTGTATTTGCGATATCTTGCCCTCATTTGCAAGTTACATTTGCTGAGCCAACACGATGCAAAGGCATTTTATGCACCATATTCAATAGCAGTGCAATGAGCTCATGGTGCTATGCATGGCTTCCTCAAATTAATTAGTAGAAGGAAATACTAAGGACTGTTGGCAAATTGTTTTCATTAGTGAGGAGAATTCTTGTGTAATGACTAGATCCTAGTTTCCTAGACAGTGGGCAAAAATGTCTGAAACAAATATGATGAGATTTTCTGAGGAAAATAAAAAGGTCAAAAGAAAAATAATAAGAACACAGACTAGAAACTGCTGAATAAAAAGTGTATGTGTTTGTCTGTGCATGATTATAAGTGAACTTAACTTGCTCACAGTGTGGGAATATTTACACAATATAGGATCAAAAAGTTTGACTTTTTGTTTGTTTTATTTTTGGTTTGATCTCCAAAAATATGTTGTGAGAATATCCTGGAGGGAATACTTTAATATACCTCGGCACCGCAGCAATAACCAGAAAGATATTGGAGAAAAAGTAAAGCTAGAAGCTGTGGAAGAAACTGACCTTGAAGAGACGCAAAATGTTGGCTACCATGATTGACACGGAGCTGGCGGAGGCACCAATCACTCCCACCACTCTCTCCGGCTTAGTGATGATGGGCGGTCCGCCGCTGAGACACTTGACATCAGTTGAGTCTTTCTCAATCAGGGCCTGGACAAATGTCAGCGACTGCTCCAGAGCATGGGTGTCCCGGGAGCAGGTATCAAGGATGCGAGCCCCCAGAGTGATATTAGGCAGCAGCTCATTGTCATTATTGATACGATCCAGGGCAAATAACATGGCCTCCAGCCTGTGGATCCCTTTCTCCTTCTTCAGCTCCCCACAGGCTTTGCCATCATTTCCTCTAGCATGCACAGGGAACAGCCCACCCAGAGATATGTCCCCATCAATGCGTATTGAATTAAGGTGTGTGTGGCCTGGCATTTTGGGTTTGGCTGCCAAGGCGATGGTGAAATAACAAGCCAGCAGCAACACCCGGCAGCAGACACCTCTGTTGCATCCAATCCACGCTCTCTCAAAGCCTCCTCGCAGAGTCATAATGAAAAGGCTAAATCCGCATCCAAATACAAGTCCTTTGAAAATGAAAGAGGCGTGCACACATATACCCACACACACATACAAATGTCCTGAAGGTTAGCCGCAGTGTTATTCAGAGAAGTCGTCTTCAGAAGCCTCTTCTCATGGTTTCTGGCTCTGACACAAACTCTGTAGTAATTACGCTGCTTGGCTTTCTTTATCCCTCCCTCTTTCTTCTTGCCTTTTTGTGTTTCACTCTTTTACTGCACCTTAGATTGGTGGCTACACGCGGCAACTAAACAGCACGAGGGTGAGCTGAGAGAAGAACAAAGGTGGGAAGTTATTCTCTCTTCTCTGCTTCTCCGGGGATCACTCGGGTGCATTTAGCTCGCCTTTACGCCCTTTAAGCAAGAAAGTCACGAGAAGTCCCAGTGGGGTTATCAGCAGGCTCCTGAAAAAAGAGAGGAGAGGTGTTAGACACTGAGGAGACAACTCAAAGCAACTCTGCATTTTCTACGGAAATGGATAGATCAAATGGAATTGTGTTGATCTGATCTACAGTATAATTATGCACTTAGTTTGCCTGCCATTAGTCCCCAACAGGCTTCTTCTTAATGATACATCCTTGAAGCCAACATGTGCTGATAGCTAAGTGTGTCCTTAAAATAATTACTTGATTATGGCTTTCAGGTTTTGAGGTTATACAAGTATTATTGCTATAAGAAGACGAAAAAAACAGGGGTTAGACATGAGAGGGTTAAATAAGTGGATGGTAGACCCTCTCCATATTTTTATCAACATCATATTCAGAACAACACATTTGCAACGGGCAGATCCTAAAACTCCAGCATGTACCTGAACCCAGCACTGCACACAGGAAATCTGTTCCATGTTGCACCCATGCCTCCCCTGCTTTCAGTGCGCAATGAATTATTTCTATTTGCCTTGAGCATAACTGATTCGCTGTTGCTTGGCGCCATTCCATATACTTCATAACCGAGCACTGCTCTGTTCATGAAGATCCTCTCTAGAGTGTTTAACCGAAAGGTTACGAAATACAGCACTGAATTAAGAGCATGGGATCCTGATAATAAAAGAAGTTATGAACACATCTGCTCTCTGCACATCCAAACCCTTAATATTCTTCTTCTCCTTCTATTGTGTGTGTGTGTGTGTGTGTGTGTGTGTGTGTGTGTGTGTGTGTGTGTGTGTGTGTGTGTGTGTGTGTGTGTGTGTGTGTGTGTGTGTGTGTGTGTGTGTCTCCCCCACAGTGCCAGACTAATAGAGCAGAGGATTTGGACACAGTAGGGGGGTCTGGCGGCCCTCCCTCCCTCNATATTGCGACAGAATAACTTTTCAGTGCACATCATGCTCTGCCGCTCCGACAGGGAGCTCTGCTCTGAACACCTGAACGGCCCGTTCTAACAGCTGTTCACCAGTGGTCCAGTCTGTGCTACAGTGATTCCGGACCACACAGTTAATATTAACGAACGCACCCGTAGGTAATGTAGCTGCTGAAGCTAGACCATCGTCGCGGAGCAGCTGAGCCTTATTATACATCCATCCATGAGCAGAGCCGACAGGCAGGAAGACTCGAGCACACAGCTCGCGCTTCATTATAATATATAAAAAAAGAACACCATGCGTGTATGATGGCACATAGCTCGCGGCATCAGATTACTCCGGGTCCCAGACCCCCCCATACCCCAAAAATATTTGTATTGCAGATCTACATGAATCACACAAACGACCTATTTTGGATTCAAAACGGCGAATTTCGCCGAAAGGTGACAAGTTTGCATCCCTGGTGGTGCTGCGTAAAAGAGCTTTCATTAAAACAATCCACACACATGCGGCTAATTGCTTTGGAAACAATTACCAAGATGGATTTAAAAGTATTTCCAAAAAATACAAGTCTTTCTCCACAACTGTCATTTGATGCACTATGAACCTTTTAAGAGAGAATGCAATGACCTGAATCACTGTTTACTCAGTGCTCAGCCTAATATTTATACCCCCTTTTTTTTAAGCCATTAAGTGTAAAATTACCAAACATTGACGGAATAAACTTTACTTTAATAAATGGTTCCCACTTACTCAACCCTGTGGGGAAAGCACACATGGAGACACAGAACAAAAGGCTCATACATTCTCAACACACTCCAGTAAATACTATATTCAAAACCGTATATCCAGGTTATGAGTGATTCCATTTGAGAGAAACCTTTAGTGGAGTAAACCCTGCAGATCTGTCGGCCATCAGTGTGGCGGTGCACACAGCAGCGGGGAGCCGTGGTCCAGCTGAAGAGTCCCTCCTCGTCACAGTGAAGGGAGGTGGTCTCCGTGTGGATTTAGCAATTTCCCCAAACTCCCGCTCTCTGCAGACAGCTGATGTTTATCTGCTCTACCCATCTGGGCCCTGCGACTAAACATCTGGTGGAGCTGCCACTGCACGCAGTGTTTCCCAGAGTGATGACAGTGAAGGGGCACTGCTGTCCACCCCTTCCCCAAAGATCCTAAAATGCTGGGAGGACTTCATATCCCAGATGACAAGCCTTATTCCTACAGCCACTTTTTGTCCAGCACAAAATACATTTATCTGGTTGTCGTGTTCAGCACGGTGCGCTGTGATTATCCCAATTGTAGTTTGTAATCACAATATTAACACATAAGGTGATTTGAAATAATACATTTCTTGACTGCAGCTTTTCTTTACATTTTCAGGCTGGGATTATGATCTCTTCTAAAATGATGAAACAACATTATTATCAAAAAGCCCGTCAAGAGAAATTCAGTCATCAAATAAAGAATCTATTAATGGACCAACCGTGCTGCAAGTCGTTTCAAAGTCAAGTGAAGCGTGCTCTAGAGAGGATCATTATGGTCTTTACAACATATGAGCAATCTTCCATCTATATGTTCTTTTTGTCATGGTTGTTAAGGAGCAGGTATCGCTCCATCATCATTACCCAGAATCCACTTTAAACGAGTACAGCGGTTCACCCTCCTATTTGCTGGTCTGTTTTCAACTCTTCTATAAAAGACGTCACCACTTGTCCCTCTTCCCTCTCTTCTAGGCTTCCCCTCCTTCCTTCATGCTTCTCTTAGGTTTCCCCTAAGAAGGAGTTGCTTCTCAGCGGCTGGTAGTCCTTCATCCATTATACATGATCTGTGTTAGGCGGATGATCCATGCAGGATGATATAAATATCTTCTTTGGGGTCCCAGCAGGATGGGAAAAGCAGCACAAGACAGGCCACTGTGTAGAGTTACAGCAGGGCATCTTTATTATTTGATTTGATGTCCAAAGTAAAAGACAGCTGAGATGCACTAGTGACTGGCAGATGGCAACACTTTCTTTTAATTTATGAGTTAGGGCAACTCTCTTGACACATGCCACATCAATGAGATGGTTCTGCAATTGTGTCCTCAACATTAGAGATGGTATTACTGACCTCAATCCCCAGTAAAATAATTGCAAAAATATCACGGCTCCAGAGTGACGGGTTTGACAGCTGTTGCAAGGTAGCACAACCTTCTATCCCTGAGCGAGGTCCTGCCCTCCGTGTCCTCCATTAGAGGCCGCTCCGCTGCAGGAGGCTCAATGTTAGCATATAAAAGCAGCATGAAGTAAAGCCGGACAGATACGTGTGTGTGAGATGGTCGATCGAGAGAGAGAGGGAGGGAGGGCCGCCAGACCCCCCTACTGTGTCCAAATCCTCTGCTCTATTAGTCTGGCACTGTGGGGGAGTCACACACACACACACACACACACACACACACACACACACACACACAACATAATTTGATTTGTTCAGTTATAAAAAAGAANTATGAACACCTAACATCCTACTTGTCCAATGCTGCAGGGAAATATGAACTGCAAATTGGCCACACCACAAAACTTGGTGGTACAGCCAGAAGGGAACAGAAGTTCATATTTCCCTGCAGCATTGGACAAGTAGGATGTTAGGTGTTCATAGGCCTTGTTATAGAAAAGTGGCCTTTGATGTTGTTACAACTTTAAATAAACATTAAATAAATAATTTTGTATTGAATTTGTCTTGCTTTTATATAGCATTATTGTTTGTGAGATTAAAATGATCTGTTTTACTTCAATTATCAATGGCACAATTTACCCCAGTGTATTGTCTCTAATGGCACAACTTAACCCGCACCAGGGGCAAGTTGTGCCACAAAACCACTTTTTTTTCTAAAGCTATATTTCTCAAACAGTTTATTTAAGATCCGAAGTGATTGTTCCCAGGGAAGCACAACATCCTAAACTATATGTACATATTTTAGTTGGAGGCATTACTGTAATCCCCTTGCTTTAAAGGCACTTTAAGTACAATTTGGCACTACTTACCCCACTCTCCCTACTCAGATCTTGTACTTGAGTAAAAGTAGAAGTACTCAGATCTTGTACTAGAGTAAAAGTAAAAGTACTCAGTGTAGGAATATTCTGTTACAGTAAAAGTCCTGCATTCAAAATGTTCCTCAAGTAAAAGTAGAAAAGTATTCTCATCAAAATATAGTGAAAGTAGCGACAGTAAAAGTAGTCATTGTGCAGATTGGTCCATTTCAGAGTAACATATATGATATGTTTTATAATGATTGATCATGAAAGTGTTCTCAAAGCTGGTAAAGGTGCAGCTAGTTTGAATGACTTTGTATACTGCAGGGTAGCTTGTGGATTTGCTCCAGGTGGAACTAAAGTCTGATTTAACACTTGATTATATTTCACATCATTCATCCACATCTGTGAAGTAACTAAAGGTATTAAATGCATGTAGTACAAGTACACCATTTACCTCTGAACTGTAGTGGAGTAGAAGTACAAAGTAGCAAAACATTGAAATACTTAAGTAAAGTACAAGTATCTCAAAATTGTGCCCAAGTATAGTACTTGTTGAGTTTATGAACTTAGTTACTTTACACCATGTGGCTATAAAGATAGAAAGACTAAGCCTTGCACAGAGGCATGAAAATACATTTTCAAAATGCTCAACAGTGCTGCCAAAATTATAAACTGACTGCTACACAATTAAAATAAATGCTTTTATATAATTCTATTAGATGTGACTCTTTGTCGTTTCTGTTATTATTAACTGCTTTAGTTGTTCTGACTGCTAACATCCTCTGTTATTCCTCCTTTTAAAGCCGATATTCCGTGGGGTGGGGGGCTCGGATCCTTGTTACCTTTTTCATACCTGATGAGTTTGCATCCCTGACCACACACACTTTGTTCTGACATTACAATTAAGTGCAATTTTCACAATTTGTTACAAGCATGTGAAAGTGTAATGCTCACTAGGGAGTCTCTCTTTGGGATTTAGAAATATATTGGAGAGCTGGAAAACGATTAAATGCTAAAAAATGAAGGGACGTTTCAGAACTGCCTCTGAAACAGCTCAAACCTTCTCCCTGCCAGATGATCAAAGATTGACTTTGGCTGCTCTCCAGCCAACACCAAGGCAGAAAGACAAGCAAACTCTTACCAGGTCAGACTGCTTCTGACAAACCTCGGTCAATAATTAGAAACTAAATATCTTTCCTGCTATTGTCTATATACAGCGGTGTAATGTCACTAAATACATTTACTAAACCACTGTAGTTAAATGCAAGGTACTTTCTATTCTAAGCTACGTTATAGTTCTTATTCTATAATGTAATTTCACACTTTTTACCCCACCTTATTTATTTGATTAATAACAGAAAAATAAATCAACACATAAATTATAACGTATTATTACAGGTTTAGGTACCCATAAGTATAGTAATTAAAATGAGCCCCACTTGTATCATGGACTCCACTCTTGGAGATTGTAGGGACCCAGTAAAGCAAAGTGCAGATGGTGAAGTTGTTTGGTTGAGCAGATCTCGAGAAAGCTGAAGCATCAATACCGGAGGGACAAGACATCAACACATGTTTAGAACTGGCACTGGTGCAGCATCAAAGCCATCTTTATAGTTGCTGTTAACAAAACCCACAACTGTCTTTAATTGTTCAGTTAAACTCTCCTCTTCAACAAGAATCCCATTCAAAAAGCTTTGCCAGTTATCTGCATCTCTGACCTAAGAATGTGGAAAGCTATGCAATCACCCAAGTGTGAACAGTTAAATTCAAGAAATAATATGTGCAGAAAATGATGGTGCTTCAAGTGTACTGCTAATACCACAGCATGTTTAAGTGTATCATGGTGTCATGTTTTGATGTTTTATACATTCTCTCCAACCAAAGCACCAAAGAAATGCAGCAAGACACACCCCTCGATTCTACATCCTGTCGTCACTGCAAAGCCTCCCGATGACATGACTGCTAATAGGTCTGTCAGCGTGGAGCTGCAGCCGTCTGACAGTGATGTCCTAATCCGACAGGGAACTGCTGTTTTGGCCGTTCTGCTCCAGCGGAGGACATACTTAGGCCCAAAAGACCAATATGATCACAGTGGAGGATAGAGATAAAGTCCTCAGTACAACAAGTGCTAAACTGTCTGTATGCTGGAATACATAAACGCTTCAGATTTCTTATATGTTCACTTTTTAACAAGGTTTTTTTATTTTAAATAGTCAGTTACAATATAGCTTCACCAACATATGAAAAGCCAAATGAGGGCTGTGCAGATGATGAATCCTTGCAGCAGCTCCTTGTGACTCAACGCACAGCTGTTTGTCATTTTAGTATTGTCTCATGATTTAAAATCCATCAGAGGAGAGAATTGTAATCCTGAGTTGCCTCGGTTTAATTTATCTGTTTCAGTTTCGGCTAAAATACAAAAGAAACAGGGGCTTCATTATTTCTGGTGTCAAACAGATTACTGTGACTATTGTTTTCTGGACAATACATGCAGTGGGTAAAAAACCTGTCCTCATTGCAGAGCAGAGTGCTGACAGATCCGGTAAAAGCAGTGACTCACCGGCTATAGTGTTTGAGAAGGATGACGTTTATTTACTGCTCAGTGCCCTGTAGGAGGAGAGCATGTAAGCATTCTGCAGCATGTCAGAAATGTATTGTAACACATGTGTATGTGTAATTGGCATTTTTGGGGATTCGCTGTCTAAATTAGATGGCATTATATATGTGTGGGGGGGGGGGTTAAAAAACGTTCTACTCTAGCCATTAAAATATAAAGTGCAATATAAAAAGTTCATACAAATATTTTTGTCACGTATATTAATATTATGAGAGCTATAATTCTTTATAGGGGCTTTTGGTAAACCTATAACTGTTTACATTCTGGCGAATTGATACCATTAAAAGTAGCCTGTCAAATGTTACAGTAAGTCTAAACATACAGTATGTGTCACAGTTGAAAATCCCTGCTCAACAATGAGATGACCTTAGAGATGAAACATTTTTTTTAAGAATACGGAGTAACATCTCTTGCATATATTGCACAAATCACTACGGATGCATCATATTCTGACTTACTGTCAAACTCAATCTGTGTGAAACTTTACTAGAATGATGAGTCACATTCAAAGTAAGACCAGAAACAAAGTGTGCAGAAGCCAAAGAAATGAAAAGCAGAGAGGAGTGTGGGTAAAGGTTCATTACATGCATTGTAGCTCTATATTCTAGGCTACCTGCATTCATTAGACACCCACCTCAAAGATAATCCCCCCATCCATTACCTTCTCCCTTCCTCTCCAGGACACTGTCCATTAGCTCACTCAACCAGAGCCGGGGATATTAGGGTCGATTCATATTCACTCATTAACACTTTCATCATGCAGAATGCCGATTCCATTAACAAACAGTCTGTGATTCTGCCCTGGGCAAACGGGGAAGATTATTCAAGACTTGTGGGGAGAACATCTAACAGTGGAAATGCAGATTGAGTTTAAAACAACTCTTTAAAGAGGTCGTAAAGACATCGTAATGAGATTATAGACTCAAAAGACATTTTTCTTTCTTGAATTCATATGGTGTCTTTGTTACCAAAATCTATCAATAGAGGCTGCATTCAGACCGAATATCTTCTGTGTATAAAGAAAAATCTCCCTCTCAGCTGGATTGCCTTTGTTGCCTTTATGGATCCGGATGATGGAGATGAATCCCGGGATTGAACTGTTGTTCTGATGCAGGGTTGCAGCGGTTAAATTACTCTTCATACATAATCTCTGCTACATGACGCAATTTCCACTCTATGCGGTTTCAAACCATGTGTCCTTTTCAATGCATGTAGGATGTGAATTATTCATGGATAAATCCTTCAAGGTCCTGCCATAATATGCACAAATAAAGGGTAGAAGGATTGTAGGGTAGGGGAAGGAAAGATATGAGTCTGTCCTGGTGTTTCCTCGTTTAGTTCAACACTGCCATCTTTTTTCGAGGGAGCGAGAGATAAGAAATGTGTGGATGAGAGGCTGTGAACAAGAGACACTAGCTGAGGCTTTGTGTGTGTCCCACTTAGCTTGAACTCATTTTTCATGTCGCGCCACAGTTTACAACATCAACACACAAAAGAATCGTTTGAGCTTTGCCGTTGAGGAGCCAGGCGCAGAAAGTGCTTGAATCAGGATGTCCTAAATGTGCCAAATGAGACGACCTAAAGAGTGGACAGTGTGAAGAATCGGCTACAGTTGAATGCCTTTATTTTGATCCTAGGCTGGAGAATAACGTTTAATAATGTTTGTTATCGTTTGAGCATGATTACGGAAAAACGATTTGCTTGATTTTCATGAAACTTGGTGAAAGGGTGTGGCATGGGTGAAGGAAGAAACCATTAACTTTGTGAGATACAGTACATGTATAAGGGGTGATATTGGAGGAGGTCTTTGCTCTCATTGCCCTTGTAGTTGATCATAATGGCACATTTCCACTGCAGCGGGGTAGCCCCGTTTAAGCGTCCCTAAGCGTCCTCGCTCAGGCCTCGGGCTGCCTCGCTGGCCGTCCGAGGCCGTGGCGCATTCCCATTACAGTTTAGGACCTGGGGTAGCGACGCAGTGTAGGCGGGGACATCTGTGCAGAGACATCCTGGAACACTTTCACATTTCGAGTTGTTCCGTCGAGCTCCCGCTGGATTTTATCATCCCCAATGAGATGTAGGAACGTCGTCACCTCTTCGTCGACCACGGTGTGCTTTTCTTTGACGTTGCCATTTTTGTAGCTCCTCCGTTTACAAAAATGCTGTGTATAAAAATGCTGTGTATAAAAATGCTGCAAGCTTGCTTCTAGATATATATGCGACGCTTGGGATGATCTCGCGCGCGATCTTGTGACGATTCTCTCTCACCAATCAGCAGTCGACAGTGTTGTCGTCACTAGTTCAGCCCTGGCCCTGGCCTGATAGAACCACGATTTTATGGGGCCGGAAAAAGAGGGAAAAAGCACCCGCTAGCCGGTGCTACGCTATATGGAAAGGCCACCAAAAACTGGCCTGGCCGCTTGAGGAGGATTAAGGACGCTTAAACGGGGCTACCCGCTGCAGTGGAAAAGTTGCTTCTTGTTTACTTTATCGTGAACCATCACTCAGAAAAGAAACTATGTCCAGTCTAAACTGCATTAATAAAACAATAATGTTTGTAGTTCTCAAACTTGCTCCACATCTGGCATTTCATTCGCTATGGTCTCAAGGGAGAATGAATACAACCAATCGAATTGATTGAAAGTCAAGTCTTGTATCCTGCAGGTCGATAAACGGGTGTCATGAGTGGAGAGATGGAGGAACAGAGAGACAGGAATGACACGTGAAGTCAAAATGATATGATGGCTAGAATTTGAATGTAATTTTCTCATGAGTTTTTGGCAGTTATTTTAGAGGTTTAAAACCATGTTTGCGTGAAACTTCATCATTTGAAGTACATTTTCGCCTATAGAAGTTGAAATTAGATTCATTTTCGACTGAAGAAACAACAAAGCTTACAGGAACATTTCTCTCAAACTAGAATGAAACAGTGTGTGCTGCAGGGAAATAAAATGAAGGAAGTTTGTGGCAGCTGCCATGTAAACCGCTCTCTGAATCTAATAAATCTCTTACCAAGAGAGGCACCCTAATAGTGAAGTAATAGCCGGCTCAGAGTGCTGAGCACATTTCAGAGTGTGCAGAGGAGATAGTTTTGTCACACGAAGCGAATGCACCAAGTGCACCTCCCTCAGTGATGACAATAGGGCGGCAAAGACCTATTTGTGAGGAATCACATATATCAAATCGCACATTGAGCTTCTAAGTTTAGCCATGGTTTATCTGCGCTCCTAGAGACAGAAGCGACTGTATGAATACTGCATCCCCCTGGTTGCTGCCACCCTGTCAAAGAGGGTTTCAATGTTGAGGCATGCATGAATGGATAAAGTGGGATTCACTTCTCATTCCTTTACATAAAGACGTGGGAGGCAGAGGGGAGCTGACTGTTCCTGAAGGACTCAAAGGAAACATTATATTTGAGGAAAAACGACAGAGAAATGTTTCCTGAAAACTGTAAACATCAAAGTGATGTATTATTGTCTCCAGCGACCAAAGTCCCAGTTTAAAACGAGGTCCAAGTGTTCAACAGGGGAATCGGAGCAGAAAGAGATACAGTAACTGCTACCTGTTTGTTTATGTCCTCCTCTTCCTCTGCACCAAAGATTTACTTCCTGGTGAAAGCAAGCACCTGAGTTCTATCAATTTAATGCGGCACAGCTCCCTGCTATGATTTCACTGCTGAACACCTGCACCACATTTTCGCTGGCACTGTCCTTGGTGAAGACAATACTACATCCCTTCCTGCTAAATGGGGTTTTCATGAGACAAAGGTGAGCCACAAACCCTACCAGCACACTGCTGGTTTGTGCCGAATGGGTTTGATTCCCCCTTCATTTACATTTGGCTCACAACATGACTCATGCCTTATGTAGCAGTGTGGTAAACACAGTCATGTCACCAATTTCCTCAAAATCAGTAATTATGATCTTTAATATATTGATCTACCCAGGAGTGGAATGTAGTGAAGTACATTTGCTCAAATATTATACTTAAGTACAATTTTGATGTACTTAATACCTATTTTCATTTTATGCCAGTATTGACTTTTTCCTCCACTACATTTATCTGACGGCTGTAATTACTACTTTACAGATTTGGATTATTAACTAATACAAATTATTAAAGGTGGGGTAGGTAAGTTTGAGAAACCGGCTCGAGATACACTTTTTGTTATATTCCATGGAATGCTCTTAACATCCCGATAGCAATGAATATCTTAAGTGCTTTGACAAAAAATCCATAACAAAATGTCATCTGTGGAAGCCGTAGTACTGTAAAAAGCACGACCAATCATCTGAGCCGGCCCAGCTAAAATAACTGGATGGCCTACCTGCCTGTCAGCCTTCCATCTGTGCACAAACTTATCTCGTACCCTCATTAGTCATGTGCGCGTTCGTGTGTGTTGGAGGAGGGGCTCTGTTGTCACACTTCTAGGTTTATGTCACGGTTTTAGTGTTGTCTGTCTGGTTATGGGTTTTGTAAGTCTGTTCATTCGGTGTTTTGTCCTCCTCCCTGTCGTTAGTTTCCCTGGTGTGTCTGATTGTCTCATTGTGTTCACCTGTTGCCTTTGTGTTTCTCCCTCCCCTGCCCAGCTGTGTCTTGTCCTGTGATTACCCTTCTGTGTATTTAGTCTAGTCTTCCCCTGTGTTCCAGGTCGGTTCATTGTTTCCCCTCCATGTTTCCACGGTCCGTGTTCCTTGTGCTGCTCGTTTGTTTTTGGATATTTTGGATACTGCCTTTTGC
>NW_011362913.1:21325-38445 GCF_000735185.1 Notothenia coriiceps | reverse complement strand
GCGAAATAAATTTTAAGCTAAAGGACTGAATAAGGCTGTATCAAATATTTTAGCTGTGGAAATTATCCTAATGCTTCATTTTTTTAGTTCAAATAGGTTAAATGTTGTGATGCTTTCTTCTTCTTTTTTTGATAGATGCTAGAAAAGTTGTAGCAGCAAACCCTGTGTCTTCAGCAAAGATGACACATCCATACTTCAAAGATCATTGCCTCCAAGTAATGATGAACTTAACTGAATGAGAATCGTAGTGTCTAAAGATGAGATTACAGTTTAAGTGGTCTAGATAGACAGTCAGGTTATCCAGCATAGTGTGACATAGCGAAAACTAACGGCGAGCAAAGCAAGGGATTCAGGAAATTGATCTTCGACCGAATTCTAATTATGTTTGATACAAATGGACCAGTATTGTTGATGGAACCATGTCGCGAAACTTAAGGAGATGCTGGCACAACATTCCTCTGTATGTTTCAAATACACTACAGGAGGCCAACATACAGACGTTGGAACAGCCAGAGGTCACAATGCATAATGTTTTTTAAGCACCATGCCAGACTACTTTACTGAATAGACATACAGCATAGGAACGGTATTTTTGGTGGGGGGCCAGGGGGGCATTTCCCCCCTAGTGGCTGAAATATGTTACAGCATTACTAAGTCTAAAACTGTTCCAATACAAATATTTCGTATATCAATATTTTAATAGATGTAATATAATGATTGTTACAATACAAATCTGAATAATATCATGCTTTGTTTGAAATAATTTCATTTTTAAGCAGTCGCATGTTGTGACGTGTGTGACGTATGAGGTTAAGGACGCAGGTTCCCTCGTTTTTTTTTGCATACAAGTGATTCAGCTATTGTATTACAATAACTAGCAGTAATGGATATGCGGCGATTTTTAAAACGTCCAATTTCTGGGACGTTTAAGTCGTCTACTTCTGCACTAAGTAGGACACTGGTTAATAATATTGTAGCGTGTTCAAGTAACCAAGGGATATAGTAGTTATCAAATAAGTATAAGATGTGCACAGTTATGATAAGTTTTACAATTGTAATGTACTGTTGTTGGGGGGAGAGACCGCCCCTTCCATATGAGTGTGTGTGTACGGTGGGCATTAGGCGTGCATGACAGGACGAGTTGTGTTCGTATGTGGAAAAGTCATACTCAGTGCGGTGAACGCTGGCTTTATTGCTACTGTATCCGTAGCACCCCACGCAATAGTTGGGACTGTGTACTGACGTCAGTAAGAAAGGTTTGCCCCCCCATGCGCAAATGTCAAACTCCGCCTATGGTCAACAGTACTAGATTGATATTGAGCTTCTGGAGTATCAGGCCACACGCTGTTTGGCACTCCTTTCCAAGGTCCCTGTCAACATCAAACCACCCTTTCAGGCACAATCACTTCCTGGCACTGTCCTCTTTCCTTTCTACTGTTATCATTGCTAATAAACTAGAGAGCACAACCCAGCTTGCTTGATTCTATCTGCCAACACTGAAATCTCTCGTAGATTTTGCCATTCATCTCGTCTTAGAGGGATCTATCCAGCTTCAAAGGGTACCCAGTCAGCCTTTGGTCTCATGACATGGATTTAATCCCCAGACTAAAGATTTTATAAAAGTGATGTTCACGCTGGGCAGCTGGAGTGTGGCTGAAAGAGCATGTTATGAGCATGCCAAGAGGAGTCTATGAGCGTTAACTACAGGAACACAAACAGGGAATCAAAGGGTATTAGGTTTGAAGCTTTGCGTCATTGCTAATTGGGTTGCCAGTGCACTCTAAAAAGTGTACTTTTTTTTCCTGATCCAAGCAGTTTTTCTTTGATTCCTTGCAGAATTTATTTTTCTTAAATCATTAGAGAGGTACAGTAAAGCGCTGCAGGCAAATAGTGTATGATTGTTACAGTCAAATGATGTTACTGTAGCTTGGAAAAAGTATTTGTGTATTAGCCAACTAAGTATAGAATAGAAGCAGTTTTTTTTCTATACTTAAACCGACTTGATGTTCGTGAGGCCTCTCCCTCGCAATTTGTGTCTTAATTATTCCCTGCAATCTGTCGATGGGTTAATATTGGTGAGGAGGGGTTGTCCTATTCATTTACTGCTTTAGATCCTGCTATTATGGAGCCTTTCAATGTTGTTAGGGTGATTAACAGCTATGCAAACACACTTCCCTTGACTTGGTGAAATCAGCAGCTTGAAGCTCCCCTATTATACTGATTTTCATCAATATATTATAGGTCTCAGATATTTACAAAACATGTCTCTGAGGTGTTTGGCTGAATTAACAAACAGATCATTGCAGCATCCCATAAACCCCTCTGTTTCCAAAGTGCTGATTCTCTGTCTGTTACTTTAGATGAAAATAAGGAGCCCCTCCCCACGCCCCTCTGAGAGAGATTTGGTTAAAAAGAACACAATGGTGCTCTAGGAGGAGATTCAGGTGATAAGGTGGGGGGTTACCTTGGTTGGTGATTGGCTAACAAGCCCAAAAATTTTTATGACATCACAAAGTGGCCAAAATCTGATCAGCTCATTTTCAGACAGGTTTTTATATATTTTTTTTTATTTATTTAGCCTTTATTTATACAGGTGTAAAATCTCATTGAGACACAAGGTCTCATTTTCAATATATATATAAATGGATCAGGACAAAAAGAGAGCAAATCTTTTTTCCTTTAAACCTGAGGTAACAGCAGCGTTTCAGGTCAGTCACCGCTCACGATTCATGCATGTTTCCATGTCTCGGAGCAGGTCCAGCACGTGGTTCAAGGCTTCAGCTGTGATCCTGCTGCCATCACACGCCTCTGCCCTGACCTGCTGCAGGGGCTGTTTGAGGACTCAGAAGCACCTCATTGACTTTATAGAGGCTCGTCTCAAGGAGCAGTGACAGTGAGCCGCAGTGATTGAAGGTTATGATGGCCAAATGAGACGTGATGATGGTGGCCTGTCCGGCTGATCATATCCCATCATGGCTCAGTGTCCAAAGCCACTTACCACAGTTCATATACTGGTTACTCTTTAAGTATCATGACCTCACAGCAATAGAAAGAAGAAATCCTCACAGCGATTTTTATTCTGTGTGTGTCATGGTGAAATGTAGAACTGTCACATGACTTTTAACCTTTTGGGCAGAAACTAAAACTTGTTTCTTCTAAAATGCTGAGAAAACTACAAAATCCTGATAATAGGTTGTTAGATATACCTTGTGTATTTAGAGCTTAAACAATAATTCAGTAAATCCATAGTTGATTGAATTTAATAACCAGTTAATCAGCTGGGTAATTTTGAAAGCATAAATGCTTAAAATTCAATTTCTTAGCTCCTTAAATTGTAATGCTTCATGTTTTTTTGAGTCCTCCATGATAGTATATTTAACTTCAAATTAGAACTGTTGTGTGGTAAAACAATCACTTTGAAAAAATATACATATTTTCTGACATTTGAAGTAATTATTGAAAAATAAATAAATAATCAAGATATTATTTGATAAGGAAATAATAATTAGTCATAGAGTATTAAAACTTATTTCATCAGTGAAAGATATCCACTCTGCTTCAACTTCACACCATACCGGTATTAAAAGATTATTTAAATCTGAGAAAGTGACGGTTAAATGTTACATGATGTTCGAAATCCTCTGCTGAAAACTTTCAGACTCAATAATTATCGCAGTAAAAAGTCTGTATTAATAAAAAACTGCAATGTTGAGATGACTCACTGCTCTCCCCCGCTGACTGCAACGAAATTGGAAACGTTTCCTCCATGTCAAAACGTAGAAACAGTCGGCCCTATGGGCACGGCCTTGTTCACACGGTGGCTTTCAGCAGGAAACACATTTGATTGCCGGATTGTATCTGTACAGACTCGCTGCTGTTAAATCCCTGTCAAACTTCAAGGTCTTTGTATCACAAACATAATTTTTGCAGGGATAAAAGAGTGCGCCTTACCATTCAGGGTCCTTTGAAACCTTTTCTTCTCTCTGTCTATCTTTCTGCGTGCTGTGCTGTGTGCATCTTGGGTTTTTACAATAGAATACAACCCTTTAATTAGTCACCTCTCCCTGCTTTATCACAGCCTCCTTAGTCCTCTTTATCTCTCCCTTCAGTGTCTTTCATTGAATCCTTGACAGCAGCTGGTGTTGGAATGCAAACATCTCTTAAGCTGAGCAAAACCAAGCAGGCTAACTTTGCGTAAGATCGTCCTTAAAGTTTAGTGTGGGACCTGATAATTGTTCCTTTCATCTGTCTTGTTAATTCTTGGATCAAAGAAGATGAGGCAGAGCATGAATAGGACATTGATTGCAACCCACGGCTAAGAGTTGGACGGGTTAGCAGCACTACAACACTGCATCTGTGTTTAAACATCAAGGCAAAACTTTTTTATTTCATGTCCCTATCTGACATTACTACAGATCTCTCACGGATTGTGATTCATAGATGCTGAAATAACCATTTCGGCAAATTCCTCTGCAGATTTCCAGGCATTGTCTGTGCAGTCAAAGCTTATTTAACAAAAGAAATCTAGTAAATTGTGTTTAAAATTAATGCAGGTTTAGAGAACAGGTCTACAGCTAGCATTCATCATGTCCTGACATCTTCCCCCGAAGATTAAGCGTTCACCCTCAACGCCAGAGGGAAAAAGGGAGGAGCCCAGATGAGAAACAGGGTCATTAACTCCAGGCGCCTCTGCAGAAATAGGTGTCTGATTGAGCAATTGGGATTTCATGAGAAAGCTTTGATCCATTAAAGCATCATGTAAAATATTTGTATGAGTATCTTTGTAAAATATGGAACAGCTAAATAATGGCTGATGCTATGGTGAAGATTAGTAACGGAGCATCATTTATCTTTTCATGACGTACTGGTATTTGGGTTCTGGATGGGTAAAAAGTAAACAAAAGCTGATCACTAAGCCCGACAGGTGCTGCCTGCAGTAATCTAAGGTGCATTTGCAATAGATTAATTTCACAGCAGCTTATGAGTCTAGTCACACAGAAGTCAACTTATTTAGGAGATAAGCTGCTAAAGAGTGAAACAATGACACTTGGAACAAGTACTTTAATTTGTCTACTTTGGCAGAGAAGAAGATTCAAATTTATACAGGATTTCAGAAGCACTTTCCCCGACTTGGCTCTCAAATATTTTGTTCCATCTTTTTCTAAATTGTGTTGGCCTGTCTAAAACTTTTTGGTCTGAGTACTTTGTCAAGCAATAAAAGCTGTTCCTCAATACAAGTGAAACATTGTACCTGTAAACCAGTGTTGTTATCAGCCAATACTGAGAAATATGTTTTGTATTTCCTTACCTAGAGGACTTGGTCCCTCACTGGCTTCCCATTTGGACCAGTTGTGTTCAATGCAATGCCCCCAGGAATTGAAACAGGGCCTCCAAAATGGGGCACACAGGTCTCAATGTGAAAATCTACTATTTCTATACTAAGTGTGTTAGCTGAGAATGGATGTCTCTTTATAAGCTACCTCCTGCTGCGTACTCTCCCAGTTTCACTAAATCACAGCTGGATGCTGCACAGTTCACTCACAAACGTATCTGTTGGTCTTTGGAGAGCCCCTGGAGCTGTTGCCTTTGACTTACTGCCCTTATTATTTCAGCAAAACTTAACATGGTAGCTTGCAAACAACTTTTTGTTTAAAGAAAACATGTTTTATCGGGAAGTAAATTCATTTCGACACATTTTTCAAGAATAAAATGCAATGCATTGGATATGAAGTACTCCACAGGGTGACTTAAACAGAAGAGGGTTTATACACAGAAAACATGTGTGTAGTACAGCAGAGCTTTAAGCCCACATCAGTTCATATTTAGAATAAGCTCACACTATCTGTGTTGCTGCAAACCCTCTCACATGCATAAATAGGTGTTGTTACTCTGCCTTTGTTCTTATATGCACTGCATGTCTTGTTGCTAATAAAGGTCCTGTCAGGCTCCGTCTATGTTTGCCAGGGGGCTGCTTTGCTGTGCTACTGCATAATTGTACAGGTCTCATGTCAGCTCTCCACAGCTCCCTTGGCTCGGCATGAGGCATCACAGCGAGAGAACAAGGGTCAAAACCACTAGACATATCATTAATCACAGAATCTGGGGGTTTTAGCGCGGGATTATCTGTCCCTGGGGGGGCTGAGTCAGTTAAGGAGTCCCCCGTAGGTGCTGCAGCCAGAGGGAAATGTCAGTCTGCTGGTGCCTGATAGACTCACTCTGCCCTGGTGGAGGCAATCTGCAGGGAGGATGAAAGGGCTGGAACATTGATTTCAAAGCCTTCAAACTAGCAGTCTATCCAGTCGAGGGAAATGTAGTCAGATAAAGTGTGGCAGTGCCCATGTGGCTACAGAAAAAGGTCAGGCGAGATGATTCCGGTCACTTTGTCGTCTCGTATGATTACCTCTACCCCAAAGACTATATCAAATAAGTGGTTATAGCCTGTGGGATTTAAAAGTGAGGCCACTGCGGAAGTACCTAAAACCTACATTGTTTTATAAAGTCGAACAGTAACCGGCTCCACAGGTGGGAAAAAGGAAGTGAGATGCAATTAAATAATTACCCTACTTCTAAGTTAGTTTATTACCTCACTAAGCATCTTCCTTAGGAGTGTATGGTTCCAATAGCAAGTTTTAAGTCTTCTGCAACACGGCAAAGTGTTGATTTTGAAATGATGGTCCCATTCAGAGTAAAAGATAGGTAAAGCAGTTTGTGCTTTTGGCGTGGCTACCTTGTGATTGATAAGTTGCTATAACGGTGATTTGTCAATATGATTGAGGCATAGCAATGCATATCCCTCTGATCCAATTATAATCACTCCTGGCTCCAGAAAAACAAGATGGTTCCGGCCAAATTGCAAATAATGAGGTTTTAAATATTAGTCAAAAAACCAAGGAGACGTATCAAGATGGATGCATCCACTTATTATATGCAGTCTATCTTCTACCACTTTTATCCATTGACCCAAAATCTCTGTAGAATTATTTTTTTGGGCCAAAATGATCCTTTCAGATAGCACACTGCGAAGTACGTGAAAATGTTTACATATGTAGGCTCACTCTGAGGATTTGTGCCTTTATTTTCATATGGGAGTGACGGGATAATTCCAAGTCAAACAAAACCAACTGCCAACGTAAGGATTATACACTTAAATAAATTCAGGACGAATTAGGGATCCAACTCAGAACTGCTTTCACTTACATCCTGTTTGTTCCTAAATGCACTCTTCTTAAGGCGAACATTTTCCACCCTTATCTTGTTGATTTCACTGTATTACTTCATCACAGCATGGTTCAAATGGAATTACAAAACCATGGGTGAATACAGTACAATACAGAATACATGGTTGATATCTTAATGCCTCTATTGTGTACAATGTACAAATATATCTGTTTTCTTTTTCTTTATTATTGCCGATTTTTATTCCTTTTTATTCCATTCCATTTCTATGTACACTGAACAAAAATATAAATGCAACACTTTTGGTTTTGCTCCCATTTTTCATGAGATGAACTCAAAGATCTAAAACATTTTCTATATACACAAAATAACCATTTCTCTCAAATATTGTTCACAAATCTGAAAAAATCGAGTGGCCTGTGTTCGTCGTCCATAACATACGCCTGCCCATACCATAACCCCACCACCACCATGGGCCACTCGATTCACAACATTACCCTAACCCTAATCCTAACCCTCACACCAGATACTGACTGGTTTTCGGACCCCCCCAGACCCCCCCAAAAAAAAATGCATGTTTCAGAGTGGCCTTTTATTGTGGCCAGCCTAAGGCACACCTGTGCAATAATCATACTGTCTAATCAGCATCTTGATATGCCACACCTGTGAGGTGGGATGGATTATCTCGGCAAAGGAGAAGTGCTCACTATCACAGATTTTTTCAGATTTGTGAACAATATTTGAGAGAAATGGTTATTTTGTGTATATAGAAAATGTTTTAGATCTTTGAGTTCATCTCATGAAAAATGGGAGCAAAAACAAAAGTGTTGCATTTATATTTTTGTTCAGTGTAAATACTGTTATATTTTACCATATTTTTTATTATTTTTAATATTTTTCTAGTTCTCTATCTGTGTTTTTTATTTTTGTTTTACTTTTATGTATGTAGCACGACATCAAGTCAAATTCCTCGTACGTGTCAACCTACCTGGTAATAAACCTGTTTCTGACTCTGATTCTATTATCTGAAGGTATTTGTCCTCTCGGTTGTATTCAATGTCCAGGGCGGTTTAGGTAGATTTGATTAGTGATTTGGACAAGGAGAACAGGTGCCCAGTTTTCTGACCCCATCTCCTAAAGAGAGGGGAGTCAACTGGCCCTGGCTGTTTTCTTAACCTGCACGATTAATGGAGCATTAACAAGACGGCAGGTCTTTGAGCACAGCTTTCACATCGCCTCTGCATTATTGATGCCAGCACCAAGGGCCTGTTTAATGAGTCAGAACTCTCTCAGCGGATGTTGATTAGGCATACAATGGGTGCTAAGGCTCAACCTTCTGAATATACACTTTGGCCTGATCTGTTTGCATATTTATCTTTATTGAAAAAAGGTTGAGACATACGAAAGGCCAGGCGAGAGACAAATATAGCATGTGCTAAAGGTCATGGCAGCCAGCGTGCCCTATTTTCTGCAAATATGATTTATCGAGTTACAGAAATGAATCATACTCCATAGAGTATAATGCTGTGAAATTGCACATTCATTAAAATAGACCTTTTTGGGAATATTCTTATTGGCATTCTTGCCAAGAGTTAGAAAATATTCATACCTCTCTAATATCTATATTGTACATATGAAGCTACAGCCAACAGCTGGTTATCTTAGCTTAGATTAAAGACTGGAAATAGCTAACCTGGCCTTGTTACTTATATATTTGTGACTTTTAGAGGAGCTGGAAGGCAGATGTCATTAACAGGACCAGACTACAAGTAATTCTGCTATTCTAGGCTATTCTATGACATGAAAGTGAGTTTTTGTTTTTCGCAAAATACCAAACTACTGCTTTGACACAAATGAAAATTAAATTCATCCCAGTGTTTTGTGTTTAAATTTGATCTGGATTGAATTCTGTGGTTTCCCCCTTTCATTGAAGTGACTTTCAATGACATTCATCATACACCTTCTCTGCGGGGAAAGCAATATAATGAGAGAGAATAGGTACAATTAAAATGATGATCTAGAGCAGGGGTCTCAAACTCAAGGCCCGGGGGGGCAAATCCGGCCCGAGACTTCATTTTATGTGGCCCCGCAAGAGCTTGCAAAGAATATAATACGTTTATTATACGGTTACATGCCACTTTACAGAAGCAGGTTGCCCATAAACTGCATGTCCCACAATGCATCTCGTTTTGTGACATGCGCACTGAAGAGACTTGCAATTATTTTCCCTGGACTTCTGCTTTCAGACGTAGTTAATTAATAAGTTATTATCCTATCCGATAATAATCCAATTCAGAGGCAATAATGTAATATAATATAATTATTTTATATATATATTATATATTTATATAGTTACAACCGGCCCTTTGAGTGCAACCTTTATGCGAATGTGGCCCGCGATTAAATTGAGTTTGACACCCCTGATCTAGAGCTATACTGTCAACCAGTTTTTACCACTAGCTTGTTGACTGAAAAGGGACCAAAGGAAGGCTGAAATGATCTGATCAAATATCCTCACATTTATTTTTGATCATTTCTGTATTTTTGTACTACCATTAAAATAAACCGCATCAGAGAACAGAAAAAATACCAACATATCTTCTCACATATTTTTAAAGCAAATACATAGTGATGCATTGAGTCGTAGAAAAATATGTCACGATGAGGGAAATCAAAGGGACATTGACTCTTTTGAGTAACTGATAGTAGAAATCACTGTCCAAGGAAGTGTAAAATAAGTTATACATATTTATGATTTGTTACAAGCCTTGTGGCTACAGCAATCCATATTTATTAATACCAGATAGATTTTTTTTTTACCTGCTGCCACTGAGCCTTTATATGAAGATGTATCAGCGGTCGTATACATGGCCTACAGCAAAGCGGTTGGTTTATCACAGTTTTCTGAAGACGCAGAGCGACACTAGGTTATCTTTGTTCCGGTTAGGTTAGTAAAACATGATCACAGCAAGGCTGCATAATGTGTGTTGTCACATTATCTCTAATTCTCAGGAAAGGCGTTTGAGGGAGAACGACAGGCATTGTAATCGCTGTCTTTGACCAGAATATCAATTTCAGAGGGCAGGATGCAGGTCTGCACTTGCCTTTCAAGAGGAATCTTCAAGGTGTTGCTTGTTAATGAATCACTGCATTGTGCTAGTATTCATTATTTATTTCACAAACACAACCAGACCCCTTTTCCATGTTTAAATTGTTTTTTTGTGATGTCTAAGATCACTCGAATCCATGCACATTATTCCTTAATTTCATCGAATGATCGAACTTTAAACATTTTAATTTTTTTTTCTGTCATGCAAAATAATTAAGCAGCATTTATGCAACAATGCAACAGCTTCTTGTTCAGAAGAATAACCGGCTTCGAGGGGGAATGTTCCCGTGCAATTCAACAATTGAATTCATAAAGCAACAATTACTTTGACTGGCTGTTATTATCCTTTCAAACAGCAGCAATGTTGCGACAAAGGTAGCAATTAAGTAACGTTCTCCTTAAAGACCGGGCTTCAACTCTGAACAGCTGTAATTACTGCAGAGAACAAACCTGTTCTATATGCGGGCAACTATTAAAGGTCCATGCTGGTGTAACTGCTGCGAGGACTATGAAGGTTTCCACATTACAGTAATCACTTTGATTTCCTGTATAATCAGCATAATCAACGCTCTTTGTTTTTTTTTGTTGCAACAATGTAAGAGAAGCAACGATTTACCATTGACTTAATAATAAGGCACGGACCATGCTGTAAAGCCGCTTCATGGATACAGAATCCGATAAGTTAAAGGGGCCCTATAAAGCTCTTTGGGGTTTCCCTTTGCTGTAGTGCAGACCTGTAAATGGTCTGCAAAGGCTAAAATCCCAAAGTTCTCTCCCACACACTGCCCCCCTGCCTGAAACACCTCCATTGGACTCCTTTGTTTACTACTGTAACATAGTGACATCACTACGAAACACTTGAGCTTCTATTGCTAGCTCAAACACATTGTATGTGATTTTCTAAGGGATGGGAAGCAGTTGACCAATCACTACAGAGCTGGCAAGCTAACCAATCAGAGCAGACTGGGCTCTGGTTTCAGACAGAGGGTGAAAATAGGTGCTTCAGCACAAGCAGTATGAGTACAACAAATAATAAAGACCTTTCTGAACATTCAAGGTGTAAACATGTCGGAGCAGAGGCACAAAATACAAATATTAACCTGAAATTGAGCATAATAGGGCCCCTTCCAAAATGTACCTGTAGTACATTTATGTTATAAAAAAATTCACTTTCTTCATTGTTTTTCTGGCACTTTATAAATGGTTCAACTGATGGGGCTGAAAATCTGAGTAAAGATGCTTTCAACATTGAAAATGCTCCAAGCATTGTTAATCATCTCTTTGAAGTGAGGTTGCTTAGTAATTCTCAGCTTTCTCCCCTTTAGTCACTTTCCACTGGACACTGGGATCTCACCAGCAGTCTCTGTGACTGCAGCAGATGGATCAACCATCCTGTGGCAGACACAAACACAAGCAATACTAAATGCTTGCTCAGTCAAGCAGCAACCCCGTTGGAAAGGCAGCTTTAGAAAACTGTGTTTATGTGTGCGTGCCTCCCTCCCAGACCATTCGGTATGAAGCTAGACACAAAGTCCAGGGTGTAATACAAAAACAGGACGGATACATTTGTAATGATCTCCATTATTTCTAACCCAACATCTTGCATGAAAGGGGTTCAGTTGTGCTTTCAGTTAGCGCTATGCTATGAGTTAATTCCCTAACACCTTAATATATATGATTTGTTATAAATCTGCCCTTGATTTCCGATAGATGGACCACTTGAACAAATAGCTTTAGATAGCTGTAACAAACCATATCAACTCTTCATTCACTAAAATGTTTCAAGAGATCAGGAACAATCGTTTTTTTCAGTACTATGCGTTTCTATATTACACCCTTAGCATATGTACGTCTTACTGGGTAGATCATGTGACTAAACACTGCGGGGCTAGAGCTTTACTGTAATAAAATGCCTTCACGATACAGCATTTTGGATCAAAGTTTCCACAAAATGCCATGTATTATACTGTATGTCACCTTCAGGGTTTTAACATTGACTTGAAAATTCAGCAGTGAAATCCACCATTTATGGGTGGAAATATTAATGAACAGGGGTGTTTGAATGTGTGGCTCTGAAATGCAATCAAAAAAAGAAACAGGCGTCTGTAAGACATCAATTAAATGATCCATGTGTAAATACAGTAAAAGTGCTGAACAAACATTGGTAATGTTACACTATAGCATGTATTGTAGCTATCCATTTGGGAACTGCATCTTGCTTGTGCTTCTTTTTTCAAGTAATACACAATTTCCCCTCTTGTGGGGTATACCCAAAGGGTTTGGAAATGTGATTTAAACCCTGGAACATACAGTCAGCATCTGCTCCCCCTCCGCAGAGACCACTACCCCTCACTGAAACTTTAATGTTTCATTAGATTGTATCTGCCTGAACATGTGGTGGAAAAACCCACACGCACACAGGGAATCTGCAGAGGACTGGCTTTAAATGCTGCAGAACCACTGGGAGCCTTGCATGGCATGCTATAACATGCATTACATTATTTACATGAATTTATGTTTATTAGCATACTGACATTTGACAGTGGAAGTGAGAAGAGAAGAGCTAATGTGCTCACAGCGACATTTCCCTGTGGACCTGTCAGATGAACTCTCTCAATGCCTTTTGAGCTGTTGAGTACTGCTGGAGCGAGGGTCAGGTCACTTCTGTCACAGAGACACAAGAGGAAGGAAATTGGCAAACGAGACAACTGTTTTCAGTCTGTTTAGCTTTTTTGCAATATGTTATGAAAGATCTTCTGTATTGTTTAGCTAGAAGACATTTAAAAGCCTTGCAACATATTTCTATGCATATAAACCGTCTCAAAAACAACAACAAACATATGTTGATACTTCTGGGAATTCCTCTATTGTAATTTTGTTTATCTCTACCATTTTCAGTAAGGCTAGAAGATTTGACCCAGAAAATAATATATATCCACACCCCTGTGAAAGCAATGTCGCTCTCATTGGGTGACAATACAGTTTCCTACAGAGGTGTTGAATCAAGTGTGCTAGTTTCATATGAATCAATACTACACCAGGCAGCATAGGGATTTATAAAACGGACAAGTCAAATCAAGCAATCTGATTGGTTCTTAGCCGTGATATACTGAGCGTATACCACGGGTAGAATTGTAAGTTACTTTTCACAACAAGTCAGTATCCCTCCGCGTCTGAGAAAAACAGTATACAGTTGGGCAGAAAAGCAAACTGCTTCGCGTCGGGCAGAACCACGCCCCTTAGCTGTGATATAATGAGCGTATACCACGGCCTGTCGTGTGCTATTGCTTAAGTATAACATGTGCCATTGGAGCAATAATTGAAAAGAACAAAGTACGTTAAAGTAAATATGAAGGTATTATAAAGGTAACATGGTGCACAAGGGTTAAGAGAGAGACGGAGGGCTTTTATTGATCTTTGGAAATATGCTCCAAACCCTCCGAGTAATCGGTTGCTATAAAGCTCCTACAGATTCGATTATAGCCTGAATAGGAGATATTTGTGGTGGATTTTCATCTCATTAGAGACCGGTTTGTATTTGTCACTCGATAAATCAATGCTTCTACACCATTACCACTGTTCCACAGCTTCTATTCATTTCATTACCATATGATGTGAACACCTTGTGAGCTAAACAAGCAGCATCAATCAATTTCTGTGTTGTGGGAATCACAGATGATGATGATGATGATGATGATGATGATGATGATGATGATGGTGCGTATGTAAATCTTAGCAGGTAGTGGACATCAAAGAACATGTATGGTAGGCTACCAGCTATACTTAAAGGGAGAAATGATACGCTCACGGCTGTGACATATTCACAATGTCATAACATGAAACCGATTGAAGTTTAATGATAATTGTATCATATCCACACAAATCATGGAAAATAGAAATAGTTATGGATATATGCTGGGATTTGATGTCATGGTGCAGTGCACGTCTGTATTGGTTGTTGTCACTTAAAGTGTCTTATATTCAGATAAGAGGCTTTTTTAATTACGTTTTGATTACATTAAGCCGTGTGTATACATCTCTGTAAGCCAGATCTTCTTCTTTTTGCTTAGGGCTTCATTCCAATTCAGAGTCAGGTCAGGTGGTTCTGAAGCTGTTTTGTGTCTGTCAAAACGCCCTGTAGAAGAGTAACTTGTGCACAGAATAACACAAGTGAATGTCATTTATAGACTTCAAGGGAGACAAAAGTTTTGTCTCTCGGCTCTCTTTTCAAACCGCCCCCTCACACACGCAGATCACTCAGTTTGAACCGATAAGAGATCAGATAAACGCTTCAACAGCATGGGGCACTTTCCATGTGGCCAATGTGTTCAAATAGCGGGATGTTCTTTATCCTAGCTCCAATGAGATGAAGAGGAATGAAGGCTAATTTCAGTTCAATTTCAGAGTCTCTTCATCCTACATTACCACAGTGGAAAGACTTTTGATAACTGATAGCTATCCAATGTGTCCAAGAGTCTTTTGTATGTTATTGTTCATCGTGAGTTAGTGCCTCCCCCCACACACCTAGTAGGATTGCTTATTCTCTACAAAAGAAGGAGGATCCTCTGGTTTGCTGCTTGTTTCCTATATCACGCATCAACAAAACGGCTTGAACCTGTTTCTCTGGACTAAATGAAGAAAACATGCACAGGCTTTAGTAGGAAACATTTTGTGGCTTGACATCTTACTATTTTAAATATATTATTCACATTTTCTTTTTGTTTTCATTCCAAATCAGCCTACCAACATGATTACCTATTTAGCTTTCTTAATACTCAGGTCCACATAACACATTGATGAGAGACCCACACAAAGATATTACAAGGCATATTCAGAGAGCCACACTAGCCTTTAAAGTAAAACTAGTAAACTGAGGTTATAGTATTCTGATTTCTGAGCTATTTCGGAGTTCCATCATCCGATTTCATAAGTTATTGACAACAACCAACCTCGTCATGGCTCAGAGTTTCTTGGAGAACTTTCCTAAATCCCTTCAAAGATGACTAACCCAACTGATTGCTAAAGGTTTTCATGCAAAAGCGCTCTCTGACAGAATTTTCAGACTATTTGGTGAATAACAACTCTGAGTGATTTGACTAATTACTTCCCCCTCATCTCTTCATCCTCTCAGTGAGATCGGCAGGTACTATCTGAAAACTCTCTGCCCTTCATGACTCATTATTCGTCATACCTGGATTAGACTCTCTGTTAACCTGTTTCTAGCAATGAGAATATTCATGCACTCAAATACCAAACTGTTCAAAGTAGTGGAAAGAAGATCCCACGGATAACCGATCGGAAAGTCTATAACACCACGGCTGTGCATAGTGAACATCACATATGCATAAGGTGCCTCAAAGTGTGCACTACTGAGAAGAGCTGTTGCTTTAATATTTGATATTTCCTATGGGGTCCACTGTGTGACGATCAAAGATGGAGACAACCTTGAAATGCCTCCATCAATTTACCCATACAGGGTATCAATGAGAGAAAGTAGGCTAAAATGAAAGGGTTGGGATGGGGGGGCAGGAAGTGGGGAAAGAGTGAGCTGTGTCTATGCAGTGGGAGGAGGCTTCTCAACCTCAGACCCCATACTGACAGCTAATTAAAGCTGTTAGGCCTTTATTTATCACAATTAGTTATATTACACTATAAGAGGCTTGGCAGCACGATGTGTTTTCGCTTTGGAGTTATTTTTAAAAGCTTGTCAGTCGTTCATCCTTATTAACGCAAAAGCACACTTACAAGACACATCCTGCATCCTGACACCATTAACCCAAGGGTCCAATTTGGAGCCTTTGTAATATATTTTTAATTTGCACATATTGACAGAATTTAAAACTAGGTTTCATCCTGATTCACACCATCAAAGCTCAGAGTGGAGCTCCATGTCCATGTACTGCAGAAAATCAAAACATGAAAATGCAAGCTAAAATGCAATTATACATACAGTAGCTCTGGATACAGTAAGAGTAAAAGCAATGAAGAAAAATCCCCCAATCATTCCAATGAGCTTGATCACGAAAATATTTTGAAGACACCATTTATTCCACTCATAATGAGTAAGATCCTTTAACTGGTCTTATTTTTGCCAACAGGGAATTTAAGACTTGTATAATGAGTGTAGGTTGTCTTTAAAATCCCTTTTTAAATCTTATACCCTTTTAAGACATGGAATACGTAACTAGCTAGCTTCATTTATTTGTTAAAGTGGGCTTATTGTGCTCAATTTGAGGTTCATATTTGTGCTTCTAATGTGAGATGTTTACATGCTTTCAGAAACTCCCTCTGGACGTGGGATTTTCACCTTTGCAGACCCCAAAAGAATACTATGACCTCTTTGAAGTCATGGCTTACTTTAATTTAGGCCAAGGATTCTTTCATGGTCCTTTTTACTTGAACCTTTGCCTGAGAAATGTAAACTAGACATACAATATGGACACCCCTTTTTCTCTCTCTGTGGGTAATGACTAATGTATTAAAGATCCAACTATATCTTAGAATCACTGAATGTCGGTAGTCCCGGTGAAGGCAAGGCAAGGCAAGGCAAGTTTATTTATATAGCACTTTTCTGTACGCGACAATTCAAAGTGCTTTACAAAACAAATTTAAATATTTTTAGGAATAAATAGAGTAAAAACACATTATATAATGTCATTTCACTACAGGCATTACAAAGCAAAGACAATAAAATAATTAAAATAAACACCACAGGTATACAATACATAAAAAGGCATACTGTAGTTTGAATATGATCATCTCAATTAAAAGCAGCGGCAAAGAGATATGTTTTTAGTCTCGATTTAAAAATAGTAAGCGTTTCTGCGGACGTGCA
>NW_011362913.1:0-21280 GCF_000735185.1 Notothenia coriiceps | reverse complement strand
ACAATTACCCCCACATATTCTCTATGGGGTTCAAGGTAGGAATTTGCAGGCCAATCGAGGACGGTAATGCCCCATGGTTCAGTAACCACCAGGTTACTGGTGGTTTTTGGCCACTGTGGGGCAGTCCAGATCATGCTGGAAAATGAAATTTCTTCATCCATAGGAGCTTTTCAGCAAGTACGGGAAGCATGTAGTGCTCTAAAATCTCTTGGACACAGCTGCATTTACTCGGGCTGATGAACCACCAGTGGACAACACAAGCAGCTGACATTGTCCCCCAACCCATCGCTGACTAGTGGGAACTTCACACTGGGATTTTCAAGGCACTTGGATTTTGCTCCTCTTCCGGCCTTTCTCCAGACTCTGGTCTGCTCTTGGACTTTCAAATGGAAATTACAAAATACTGTTCGTCTGGAAAAGAGGACTTGCCACTGGCAACTTTCAGGTGCTCTTTTCCTCAGCCCCAAGTCAGACGGCCTCTTCCGTGTCTTGGAGTTCAAGAAGTGGCTTGGGACCATGGGAATCTGGCTATTGTAGTCCCATTTCCCGGACACGTCTGTGACAGGTGACTTTTGGTAACCTGGGGGACTCCAGTCTTCAGCCACTGTCTTTGAGCTTCCCCCAATTCTGGAAAGCGACTCTTCCTTCACAATGCTGTTAAGGCTGCGGTCATTCCTCTCTTGGTTGTGCAGCGTCCTGCCAAATTTCCCCCTTCCAACAGACTTTTTGTGGATTGCTTTGAAACTGGCACTTCTGTGAACAGCTTGCTCTTTGAGAAATTTCTTTTTGTGTCATTACCTCCTGATGGGAGGTGGTCATGACGGTCCTCTGGCAGCAGTCAGATCAGCAGTTTTCCCATTACTTTGATTTGTTTACTGAACCAGCTGAGGTTTTTTCACAGGCTCCAGGAAACCCTTGCAGGTGTTTCGAGTTAATTAGACGATTCAAGTGATTCGGTTTGTGATACACCCCTTACTAGTATACTTTTTTCATGATATTCTTATATATTTAGAGATAGGTATTGAGTTTTCTTTAGCTGTATGGCAATTATCGCCCATATTAAAATAATTAAAAAAGGCTTGCATAATTTCAGTGATGTAATGAATCCAGAAATGTTGACATTTTGTTTGTTTTTTTTTTATTGGCATTACAAGAAAATAAAAGAACTTTTCACATATTCTATATTTTCTGAGGGAACATCCATGGTACTATTTACAAGTTATATAATACAACTTTAATTTGATTAAAGGCTTTTGACACATATATCTTTATTTAATGTAAAGTATGATGACTTTCCTCGGGGTCGATATCATATGGTATGCTAATTAATCTGGTTCAAACGTGTTGTGCTCCCCATGCAAAGGTTGTAAACTCTTGGCGTCTCCCCTGCGTGTTTATACTAATAGAAACCGCAACGTCAACTCCTTTAACTGGTATATTGCAAGTGCAATAAGAACGATCAGGGACGCTAAATCTACGTCGGTAATATTAACTTTATTTAATTACAAGGATTTTACCATCATACAAGCCCATGTAGTAAATATTTTACAAAAATGATTGAATTACAGCAAACATGTGGCAATATAAATCCATTACTTTACAGGGCTCCGTGGGCTGTCAGTAAGGCGTATGGGGGTCCGTTTCTTATATTGTGTCCATGGGTAATCTAAAACTCATGTGGGGCTGAACACGTCACATCAAAATGAACGTGCCGGGCGGGTCAGGAATAACGGTTATTAGCACATTTTTACAACTTGGGGAACGAATGTTTTTACTAAAAGGGCTTATAGAAGTGTTCATTACTGGGTAGTTTATTGTTTAAAAAAATTATCCAACGACTTTTACAGACCTTCTTTCCCCGGTAAGTCCAAATGGGAAAAAGTGTTTTCCGGGCTGGGCAACCAAACGGGAAGTGTATACCGCTTGTTTTGGGCCACCCCGAATGTTTTCATTCTGGTCCGGCGCACTTTCCTGGGGGGCTTGAGACTCACATGGCATCCGGACTGTGGTGTGATGGCAACATGGTGTGCTTTTTTCCCTGGTGTACACTGAGAAAGGGATAGCGGGCACCAGATCTCCTAAAAAAAAGGGTATGTATATTCACTTGCCATGGACTCTGCTCTGTGTAAACTGGCCTGTGGGCCCTCTGTGGTGGATGGGGCCTGTTTCTCCCTTGCCGGCCTAAAGAAGGAGAGGGGTTGGATCCAGGGAAAGACTACCTGGACAAGGGGTCACTTTATTTAGAAGTTGAACTTGTTGGGTGCCCTCCTTCTGAAGGGCGCGTTTAATTGGAAGTTAAGGCATAATCTTTTCCTCCAATATTCTTCTGTACCTTACTTACAGCTATTGTGTGTTCGCTACAATAATTGACATGTCTGTTTCAAACAGCACCACGTTGAAGTTAGACGGAACCCCACCCCCTCCGCCTGGATTGAGGCTTCTGGAACAGTCTGCAGCGGAGCGGATTAAAGAGAAACCAGGGTAAATGTTCTGCTTTGATTTTGTGTGTTAAAATGTGTCTGGCTGTTCTGTGTACATGAATGAATCTCTATTCTATCGAGAGTCCTCGTGTATCATATACTTACAAAGCCTCCTCAAACCAATCAGCCGCCTCTCTACCTCACAGAACTCCTGGCACCACCACACCCCTTTCCCGCTGGCCTCCGCGCTCATTTCAGAAGCCAACCTCCCTTATTCCATCCCCAACCATATCAATCACCGGAACCCTGGGGGGACCAGAGCCTTCTCCGTTGGCTGTGCCCCCTCCCTTCTGGGACTCACTCCCCCAACCCATCAGAGACTGGCACCGACCTCACACCTTCAAAAAACTCACCCTTCTTCAATCTGGCTTTTAATGTGGTGATTGTTTTTTGTATTATATTGACTTTAACTTAAACTATTTATATTAACTTTAACTATTTATACTTTAACTATTTATATTTATTTGTTTGTTGCTTTCTTTTCACTATATCTGTAAAAGCATCTCTTTGAGCACCTGTAAAAGCACTAACAAAATAAATCTATTATTATTATTTATTATTATTCTCTAAAGGTACAGTACATCTTGCCATTATGTGAAAAAAACTCCAGTTTTTGAAGTTAATTACATTAGATAAAGTACATTGGAATTAATTTGACTGTATAATATTATATATATTTTCAAACTTACTCAATTTCAAAATTGGGTTTTCAGGAAGATTTGAGAGTTTGAGCCTTGTAGAACCCAATTATTTAATTCAGGTTTACTTCCTTGTTGGGAACAAAGCACAAATATTTAATAAACTGAGCTTCCGTTTACTGGTAGTCATAGCCTTTGACCCGTGAACAAATAACGAGTTGGTAATAGTAATTTCCCCATGGCGGTATCCGACCGCTGTAGCTACTGTGTCATATGATAATTAAAGCCCTTTGAACCTACTTGAAAGGCTTAACCCCAGCCTCCGCTGCTTAAAGAAGAGACATGGTAAATGTCAATGGCTACTGCGGAGGAATTACTGAATGAGAATAGCTAGTCTCAACCAACGGCCATCATTCTGAATAGTAGTCACAGAAAGGAAGCTTCTGTTCGGGACGGGGACGTAATCATCCACTGGCAAATGGAACTGAAGTAACACATCTAGAATGAAATTACGCCGTCTTGTCGTTTTCAAGAAATCTCTTGAACTTAATTTCCTTCAAGATTTCTCTTGAAAGTCCACATATGCATGAGCAGTGGTGGAATGTTGACGGGTACTGAGAATTGTCTATTCGTTGCCGGACTGGATACACTCCACTACAAATCAAAGGGAAGCGGAGTGGTACTTTGTGCTTCACCAGGGTCTTATGTGATTAGCAGTTGATAAAGGTATAAGGGTATTTTACCCGAAACATTTCAATGATTGTTAGGACAATCCTTGGAGGCTATTACGTTTTGGGCTGGGGGCGTCTGGGGCCCGGGGCGTTGGTTGAATATGGATTTGGTTTGCGACCTACGGCAGGGGGTGACATGTAATACTCACGAAACCAGTCATTCGTAGGTAGATCTATAGTGGTACTTCTGCAGTAACATGCTGCATTGAACCAGATCGTGGCACGTTGTGAATAGGAGTATGCTTAAGTGTGGTAGGAATATATTCTGCTGAAGAGAACGAGAAGGCCGTTTCTTCTTCGACCTGGCTGTGTTGTAGTTGTAGACTGACTGGTATGTGCAGTAATTTGTTTCAAATCATTTGCTTAAACGGTGTAGAATTAGAGTGGATGGTGATGTATCAGCAACACAGGAAACGCAGAATGAGAGATGTGCTGTTGTTTAAAGTGGTCTACTGTTTCATGTTTTGTAGTAGGCCTTAGTGTGAACAGACAGTTTTATTGAATAAGGATATGCATCTGAGGACGCCACTGGTAACTGTAGGATTATAGAGAGAGAGAGGGGGGAGAATGATTACCTAACATATGTAGTTAAATAAAAGGTAAGAAGTAGCAATAAAAAGACAACCTGAAAAAGCCAAAATCGTTTTACTGGAGATTGTAAATAAGATGCAAATGTAATCTTTAAAGTCCGCATGTCATGGCCATTGTGCTCCACTGACTCATAATTCCATGTGAGGTGCTACTAGAATAGATTTATATTGTGGGCAATGTTCCAAACGTCTCACAGCTGCTTCGCCATAGCCAGGCATCTCTGTAAAACGACGTGTATTCACTGAAAGTTCAACTCTCGCCTTTAACGGCTCGTTGTAGCTCCCAGTAGTCCAGGCCGCCACGCCCCTCCCTTGGGGACGAGGAACAGTGTGCGTCGGATTGGTCGGGTGGAGATCGTGGCAATCGCGCTAAGCTCCGTGGAGTGTGGTTTCCTTGTTTAGCGATACACAGCGAAACACAGCCAAACTCACCCTGAGCACACACAAAGTCAGAGCCGAAGTAAAAACAATAAGTGTGGCTTGATATTGAGTAAGAAAAAGGTTGATAAACGCTGTGAGAATGGGTCTGCAGAGAGAATTTCGCCGCGATCCCAACTGTCTGTTATCAGCCTGCAGCCAGGGAAGAGAGATCAGCAGAGCTGCCTGCACTGAGTGTGTGTGTGTGAGGAAGCCGTGGATTGGTCAATTTGGACCAATCAGCAGGGGCTTAACGTAATGGCTCCGCGAACGTAACGGCTCCGCGGACGTAATGTAACGGCTCCACGGATTGGTCCATTTCGTTCCAGGTACGGTTGACATCATGCGTACCCGGAAGAATCAAATGGACAATGACGTATCTCCAACGAGGCGTTTTGGGGAGGTATTTTCTGTGTTAGAGTTTTACTCGCTACAGGGTGTACTTTGAGGGTTTGTGACTCTGCAGACCGTTTACATGCAGAAAAACCTTCATAACACAGAAGGGGACGGGTAATAACCAGAAAAGCATGACATGGGACCTTTAAGTAAAATCTACTTACAAAAACTGAAATGTGATAGTAAAGTTTACTTAAGTGCGTTTAGTAACAAACACTTCTTAACTGTAAGTAGATGCTACTTGAAATATACGTTGTTAAATGTACTTAGGTCAGGTGCAAAGAAGTGTTTCTAAATCTCTGTGATTTCTACCAATGCACAATATACTGTATACCGTCAATAAACCCTAGGTGCCTGTCAGACGGGGGCTTTCATCATCATTCAAACTAATTCCTGTAGAAATACACAGATATGGATATCAGGTACCTAACAAGGAGTCATGTCGACATTTTGCTTCAGAGCAGCTTCATTCCTCTGAACACTGCAACAGAGCTGTGTGGGATGTTAGACGTTCCTTCAAGAAAGCCTCCAGCTGTTTGCAGTTGAAGGAGGAGGGTTTCTGCTTCACGCTATGCACTCTGGAGCATCTCATAAAGGTTTCATGTGTTTGTGGAGTTCATGGAAGCGGTTTGACTTCATCCTGGTGTTCGTGTAGGTACTGCTTAATTTGTTTTGCAGTTTGCCTGCATGGTGGCGTTATAAACTTAGATTTGAGAAACATGATGAAGGACGAGTGAGTTGAAAATTCATCCCATCTGGTGTTGTAAAATAATTGTTCACAGCACCTGGCTGTTTTGCTAGCACAGTAAATCGGACTAAATGGCTCTCGGACCATCCCAGACTGCACCATTTTGAACACTGTGGGTGGAAATCGTTGTTTTGCTTTTAGTAAATCTACACTCATTCTGATTCATGTTGTTCAAAGACATCAAACAAGTCAAAAGAGAGCAAAAATACTCACAGTTACTTTAGCTTGACACTCATTTGAAGCAGCAGAGGCGTAGCGAATGAACTAAAGAACTATAATTCTACGACATTGTTTAGTATTGGAATGTGAGATGTGTCTTATACATTGTATGAAGTAGTGACAAATGGTGTCTATATTCTGAGCTGAATCCGTTTATAAAACTATTGCTGAGCTGTTTTCCAAAGCAATAAATGTGGGACTGTGACATTTGATAAACATTCAGAAAGGTGAGATGTGCTAATCTATGCAGTATTGACTTCTCGCTCACTGAGACCAACTAAATGTTAAAATAAGTGACAGCTGCAGTATTTTAAGACTCATTTTTGCTTACTTGTTTCACAGTGAATAAATGAATGTATCAGCTCAGCAATAAACAGACAAAACAGGTTAGAGGGGAGCAGGAGAGAGGCAGGCAGGGGACCTCTCCCTCTGCCTCTTTTTCGACTTTTAACCGGCGTAGAAAATAGCTCTGTCTCTGAAAAGCCAGACTCAATCCATTAAACTGGCATTTGGGTGAGCTAAGTCCAGCCCTTAGAGCTTCAAAGGAAAATATATATCCTGACGCTCCCTCAAGGCTCTGATCCGACTTCTAAATGTGCAGAGCTGATGCTTATCCAATGAGAAAATTGAAAATGCTCGCTGTCCCAAACTCAAATGATACAGGTCTCTTAATTAGGAAATGCACCAGATTATAATGTAAAACAATAGAGACTTAATAACAAAGCGTCACTCCACAGAGTAATATTGTTTTACAGCCCCCTTGACATGCATAATCACTTGGTTGTTGTCAGATCTCTCAACCGTCATTTGCAACTCAGACTTGTGGGTGAGAACAGGAGAAAGCAACGTAATAGTTTCTGAAGTTTTTTAAATGCAACATCCGGAGTCTGCCTAAAATTGGGCATGACATGATACCCCGAAGAGCGCTTGTGGGTGACGGTTTAACTGCCCTGACATTTTTAATCACTGCAGGCAGCCGGGCGCAGACGGATGACAGACCAGCCTCACATCGCCCTGTCCACGCTCCCAGCCAACCATTCAAGATGACAAGTGTCACTCTGCCATGCTGATATGTTTTCCAGAAACCTCAGTCTGACCGCCTGCAGGAATATACTCAACCCCTGTCATTTCTTCAGGCACTTTATCGTAAAGGTCAGTAGAGACGTGGAATAGACAAGCACTTTATATCAACCTTAAAGTACTCCTTAGACCTATATTGTGGTTTACTGGAGTCCTTTCTCCAAACAAAAGTCCTGCAATTACAGTATCTCTTGCCCTTGTAAGGATGCTGTATTCACTCTTGATCATACAATCTCATGTAAAGCTTTCGGGATTTAGAGAGCCGGCATTTACACTCTCTGCCTCCTCCTTATAACCCTTGGTTCTCTATCTTCACACTCAGAGCAGAGAGCCGGGTCCCTTGTGTTAGCACAACCCCTGGCAACAATTTCAATTTCTAGAAACTGAAATATTCTGCGGATTAGGGCTGAACGATATATCGTGTCATGGCGATAACCGCGATATGCGCATGCGCGATATTCACATCGCAGGGATGTGCGATTTTATTAATTTTTTTGATTAATTTTTTTATTTTTATTTTTTTTCTAGGACTTGCGATATTAATTAGGTAAATTAACTCAAACACGTCATGTTACAATTATTTTTGCTGCTTGCTACAAAAGGAAAACTTGCGCGGCTCTCATGTCAGGGGTACTTGAGTGAGTGACATGCCGGCTCTGCATGCACAGCAAACCACCAATCACAATCATTCTTGATCAGATCACAGCAGGCCCCGCCCCGCTAGTTTGCAGACCATCAAAACACCGGTAAAAAATTTGCGAGGCACAGGAGGACAATACCAGCGAGAATGAAGATTTACTTCCAAAAAGAAAAGCAACATCTGCCATCTGGAACTATTTTGGATACAAAAAGGTTCTTCTCTTCTTCATTCACAGATGAACCCCCTTATGTAAGCAACATGTATTATCATGACATGTTAGATCATGACTTAAGGTATGATGAGTCAACCAGTTAAGATCCAGACGTCCGTGACTAAAATCCTTCATCCGGTTAAATATAGTTAAAAAAACGCAATATATATCGCAGGGGGAAAAGATATCGCAATGTCAGTTTTTTTCAATATCGTGCAGCCCTAGCGGATTTACAATAGCACAGAAGCCGCTGTGAAAGATAGCCTTTGAAATTACAACATTTAAAGAGATACGGTTTGAAACTGCAAGATATGTCCAATGATTTTATTTAGCTGTGACATTTATGCTCTCTTTAGATTATGACATTTGCTTTGATTAGTTTTGCTGCTTTCTTTCTCGCTTGGATGATGCATTTAATGCTGATTATCAACTTGCGAATGACAATCAGCCTCTAGGCCGAATTAAGTTTATTTACAACCAAATTAATGTTTACGCTCGAATGGGCCAGAGCACAGAACATGATGTATGATGATATAACAATAAAGAAAAAAAACGTTTTGTTATTCTAGCAATTGTTGGATAAATTATTATTTGATAAATTAAAGAAAAAGTCTATTTCATTTCTTTGTACTTACATTTCCCCCTAATTATAGCCCTGAAGCTATTATCCACTCGTGTGGGCTCATCCTAAACAATATTATTAGGGTCATTAGTGGCCCTGGTGGAGTGGGAGAGAAACTCCCTCAGGAGGGAACTTTGGGATTTTAGCCTTTGCAGACCATTAACATGCACAAAAACCTATATAACATGGAAAACCCCAAAAAGCAAAATAGGGCCCCTCTATTTAATATTTCGGACATAGTGGTTTATATGCTAGATGCATGACAACATTGGGTTTAACCATTGATGCAGACACAACATACTGACAACAGTCTGAGCTTTGATTTGATTTGATCAATTAGCACACTTTTCATTTGAGTGCAAGATGAAAATATCAGCTCCTTGTTTGTTAATTAGCACAGTTGCCTCAGAGGACCAGGGCAATTAAATCAAGTGAATTATCAGCCAGTGCCCCATGAAGGGGAAGAATGATAAAAGGACAAGCGGGCATGGTCAGTAACCTTGACGGTGGATGACGCTACACCCAAGTGTACCACTGCAAGAATCACAAGACCATGAACTGGTAGAAAAACAGACAATGTTGATTTTGCTTTTGCAACATCATGCATCATCAGTGTTACTAGCCCTGAACTCATCATCATATATGCACATTGTGAAGCCCTATTGCACCATAGTTCCATATCTTGAGTAATTGATCTCTAACTTGGAAGGTCGGGATGATTTTCTATGCAGAAAGACGTTTTGTGTCTATAAGGAAACCTTTAAGCTGCAGCAGATGACTAAAAGCAACATATTCATTCAAATATTACATATGAGTGTCTTTAAAGCACTGAAGACATTAGGAGAAATACCTTTACCAGCACTCCTTGATATAGTGAATTAATAATAGTATTGGGACAAGGACAAGAAAGTGAAACAGGAAGCCGATAAGGAAAACATAACAGTGAGGATTTTCATTCACGTGGATAATGACCTTTCAATTAGGTTTAAGTATCTTACATGAAAACATCCTTAGATATTTTGAACTCCTCAATTCCATTATAACTTTAATTTATTGTCTGACGGTGTTGGGGAGCTTTTTACGGTCCTCCCGGCGCTCGCTCTGCTGCTGTTATCTCTCAAAGAACAGTAAGCGTTAGTACCCTTGCGGATGAGAAGAAAAAAAAAGAATGACCAAAATGTGGGAGGGACTTTTGATAGTGAAGAACAAAGCAAGGGAAGGAAGAGGAAGCGGGAAAGTGCCACTCTTTCCTCTCTTCAGCCAGGAAAACACAGAGGAAGTGTTAATCTGTCCGAGGTTGGATATAATCGTCTACATTGAGATGCATTGGGCGATCATGGGGCCCTGTACCGGTAGTTCTTGTTGTTGATTAAGGCTTTTCATCCTCCATTGGGTTTAGCCGTGGGCCTCCGGCACTTTGTCTTGTGACATGCGTAATTTCCTCCTCCCAGTCCCCACATCTTGATAGTGAGCTAATACAAACTCTCTCTGGATCCGCTCTTAATGAAGACGGATCCTCAGATGGCCAAGCAGTCTCATTTATATTAACAGTCTATCAACTGGTTTTAAGTAGATTAGGCATGTGGCGTGCGACAAGCAAAAGTGAGGGGAAGCAAGTGTATAAATATAATTTACAGGGATTTTACAGAGCTTTATTTTCGACTAAGCCTTATCACAGCACCGCTGAAGGTTTGCTTGATCTCTAAACAATGAGGAGATGAGAGGACTGTCAGTGGAGAGGCAAGATGTGATCAGATTGTTCCAGATATTCACTGAGGGTTGTGTGTCTTGCTGAGCGGATTTAGGGCGGCGGGTTTGGATAGTTTAAGCGGGTTGTGTTTTGGGGGTTTTCTCTTTCCTGCAGGGTGTAGTATAGGTTTTTGTGCAAAGGCTAAAATCCCAAAGTTCCCTCCAGTGGGAGTTTCTCTCCCAAACACTCTGCCTGAAACGTCTCCATTGGACTCCTTTGTTTACTTCTGTAACACAGCAACATCACTATGTTACGCTCATGCTTCTATGGGCTAGTGCTGCAACACATTGTACGTAATAGGCTAAGGGGCGGGCATCTCTAAGCGGTCGACCAATCACAACAGAGCCGGCCATCTAACGAATCAGGACAGACTGGGCTCTGGTTTCAGACAGAGGGTGAAAAGAGGTGCTGCAGCACAGGCAGTATGAGAAAAATAAAGAGCTTTTTGAACTTGAAAGCATGGAGACATGTCACAGTAGAGGCACAACATATAAATATGAACCTGAAAATGAGCATAATAGAGACCCTTTAAGTGAATGGTTAGGGTTAGGATTGATAAATCTGTTATTTTCCTGCTTTTTCTAAGAGAAATAGTTTGAAACGACTCTCAAAGATCTGAATATCACATTTAAGTTATCCAGTTTACAATGTTAAAAACAGAACAACAAATAATCATTAAACAACTAATTGTTTCAGCTCTGGTGAATATAAAAGTATAATTAAAAGGAGACTCGCTGTAAACTGATGAGGCATCCTTCCCAATCAAACTAAATTCAAAATTGAGATTTCAGTGGTTTCATTTGGTTTCATTTATGTGCTGCTGGAGTATTTTCTGTAAACTGGCCACAAAAAGCAGGATAGAAAGATACTGAAATCCAGCACCTATAGCAATTCATAGTGGCTTTACAGTGTAGGTGGTTGATTTAAGCAATCATTCACGAGAGGCCGTTCTTGAACGTCATTATTGGTACGACAGTACTGCGGCAGGACCGAGGCGTCCGTACGCCTGTACTGGAGTACCAATAATGACGTTCAAGAACGGCCTCAAGTGTATGATTGCGATTCTATTACACAAACTATCATTGTAATCAACAATATCGTAAAATAATTTCATAATGTGGGCTAATTTGCTCCCAAACCTACGCTTTATGCTTGAGTTACTCTCCGTCAGAACGTAGTTCCTAGAAAGTAGTTCCCATGGTAACGGTTTGGACACTGTTCCGAAATCCACCATTTTCTCCTGGGTTTTTAAGAACGCTTTGAGACATTTGACAGCCCAGGTAGTTGACGCCAATGTACTCTTTTCGTTGCGACTTTTTTCCAACGCACTCAACTCGTCAGTTGAAACAGCCGCAAATCTTTNCATGGCCTTCTTAGTTACCTGTCACTGCATAGAGGTTGCTCCGTAAAACCCCCTCCATAAAAGACACAATCTCAAAATGTACCCTTATTTTTGGAAGTATTGTGTCTTCCCTGGCCCATTAATTGGTCTTTCGTACTCATACCCGAAGAATTGAGAATAATAATAATAAGTTTTTTGTTTTTTTTAAAGTACAAAAAGGAAAAATACAAACAACAAAACGACGACATGTACATTATCATAGATAGCACTTTATGTGCACATCACGAATACATCACGGAAATAAAAGTCATTTTCCCTTCAAACAAAACAGGACTTGACTCAAAGATACAGACGTAAAAGATACTAAAATTATTGAAAAAATTATCATAATAAGAATTCTCCAACTGAGACTTTGTATGGGTTTCTTGAGTTTTACTTTTTATCGGAACCCAATGATCACCATAAACATCATTTACAAACGTGACAACGAACAATTTATTTGCTATTAGGACACCAAGGGATCAATGGTCTTTCCTGTCTCACGACTAAGTCTGCGGCACCACGGAGTAGTGTCAGCCACCGTAATCACGACTTGACACCGCACGGTGCACCTTCGTGCAGCCACTGCAATCATTGAATGTAGTATGGATCACACTCGAGGGTCGTCGAAAAAATTTCTCGTGTTCGAATTCTCAAAGTAATAGTTGCGCAGAAATCTACGGGACTTGTCGCGAATCGGTCAATCTTTGTTGTAAATTTCCCAATCGTGCTTCATTATGTGTTCAAATTTCCCAGTGATAAATACCGTTTAGGGTGAAAGGAGGTAGCAGGGAGAAGGATGTAGTTGTTACCACGGGAGACACCAATTTCTCTTAAAGGACCTTTTCAAGGTCCTTTGTTTTCCTAAGGAGAGGAGAAAAAACAGGGACCCTTAGGGAAAGATATTTGTTTTGAACAGGGGACTTTTCTCGGAAACCTAGTCTAAAACCCCCTGTGAATTACTACAGTCTTGCTAGAAACCCGAACCCACCCATTTTGGGGTTAATCGGTTTAGGGTTGGTTCCATGTGGGGGGAGGGGGGAATTAAGCTTGGACTTTTGAGGAGGGGATTTCCGGTGGTACTCAAGAAATTGGGTTTTTATAAGGAGTCTCCTGACCCCTTCCCCCGAAAGGAATAAAAGTAGATTGCTGTCTTCTTTAGTCGGAAACTTTTTAATCCCGGGACTTTTTTGGTTCTCCCCTAATACCAAAACCGACGTTTATAGACAACCCAACAAAAGGCTCTGTTTTTGAAGTTCTCTGTACCCCAAAAGAACATATAATAGGATTCTGGAATATTTATTTATAAACTACTTTTTGTCAATTATATAGCCCCTGAAATTGTGATTTCAAAAAAAATTAGCAACGGTGTGTGTGTCACCCGGACATTTTTGACTGCTTCAAGCTTACCCAGGTCGTTCGCGACCGCAACCGGAGGGAAGGGGGTCCCTACCCCAGAACCCTCCGCACCCGTCCTGGGGGAGCATGTTACCATTCAAAAACGTGGGGCCAAGGGGGAGGTGGTACCCCCGAAAAAGTTGGGGCCGCTGTTGTATGAGGGGGATTTTTAGGTGTTGCAGGTACAACCTTACGTTTCTGGGCCTCGTTTAAAAATCCCATAACACTTTATTTACTATTAATTTTAAAAATAGAAATAATTGGGAAATTTGGACTTCTTCGAGAAGGGAGAATTACAGTTATGATCACCCACCCCATTGTATCGGAACCAATGACCACTCGGTTGGTTGAAAATATGGCCATTGTTCGTGTGGCAAATTATTGTCAAATGTATTACAAAAACGTTATCCTTTTTACTTCCCTTGGTGTCCTTTCGAAGTGTGTGGTGTAGAAACCGGTAAAAAAATACGTATGTAAGGAGAGTTGGGTTTCGGGGGGGCTTTTGATTTTGGGAATAAAAACAACACCAGGACCTTTCTTGGGACCTATTTTCCGGTGCAATTTGGTCATACAGGTTTACAAACAGAACAATACAGGAAAATAACGATTTTGTTATTCCACCCAAAAAAAATAAAAAATTGATCAGGGGCTACCTTTCAAAAGGTGTTTTTCAATCAGGGCCGGTAGGTCTCCCTCTCCTGGTTAAACCCCACCTTCCTTTCCTCATCAGTTTTGTTTTTCTGGGGTGTAAAAAACGATTACAGTTAGACCTGGATTTTTTTTTTCGTTTTCCAGGGAAGGGGCTTTTCTTTAAAACCCGAAAATTGAACAACCAAAAAAAGGGTTTTTAAAATTGTTTGTAGTCCGGGGGGTCTTTTTGTTACTTCTGGCATAATCTGGTTGAAAAAACCATTAAACCTTCTCGTTTCATAAAGGGGTGAATTACCTTTTTATTCCATCCCAACCGGGTTTACTTTACAACCGTGTCAAAAAAATTTAAGGACCATAACCCCTTTCTTAAATAGGGGGTATTCAACCACGTACACAAAACTCACACACAAACTTACAGGAGTTTGAAAAAACTTTAAATTTCTTGTTACTTTTGGGGGGGAAACACCAAAACCCCATTTGTGTTCCCCGAAAAAAAAAGGCCAGACTTTGTGGCGGAAAAAACGAAGCCTCAAGGGAAAACCTTTTTCTTTTTTACTTAGTCTCAAACCTTTTTTCAAAAGCTTTTTTTGCAAAGGATCTTTATACGGGGACCTTAAGTTTGTCGGGATATGTTGACCTCGAACTAACGGAAAACCTGTTAATTCCATTCCAAAAAAAAGACGTTCAAGGAGGCCAATTATTTCTTTTTTTGAGTTCGATTCCTTTTTACCTGGGAACGTTCAAATGTCAACGGAAAGGGGAGTAAACTTTGGATTCTATCCTAGTATTGAATGTTGACCATCGAAAGGGGCCATTACGTGTTTACTGTTATTTTCGGAACTTTGAACTTAGTAAACGCGGGGTTTCAGAAAAAACCCAGGCAAACTTTGTGTCACGTCAATTTTGATACTTAATGTCTTCAAGGTTGTTTTTGGGGCAGGATTTACCCGGAGTTGGAAAAAGTTCTTTCCCCTTGGCACCAACTTTCAGGCCGGGTCGGGGTCCAAGGGGGGGGTCTAGGAGTCCGGGGGCTAACGCTGGGGAACCGGCTACAATTTGTGCCTGGGTTTTAGGGGGAAGGAAGCAAACAGGGATCCGACCTTGCCCCTGCTTTATTCCTCCTCCTTCCCTTTCCTTCCCCCCCTTAAACCATTCTCGTAATCGTACATGAATTTCCAGGTGGATAATACGTTTTATGTTGAAAAAAAAAAGTACAGGAAAAAATATGTAGTGGTACACCCCCCAGGGGGGAGGACCCAACATTTCTCTAAAGGGGGACTTTCAAAAGGGGGTCCCTTCTTTTTATAGAGGAAGAGAAAAAAACAGGGACCTAGTAAAATTATTTTTTTTGGAACAGGGACTTTTACTTCCGACTTTAGTCTAAAAAACCTGTGAAAATACTACAGGTTTATGCTAAAAAATAACCGGAACCACATTGTAATCGTTAAGTGTTTGGGGTTCCCATTTGGGGGGGGGGGGTTGGGAAAAATATTTGGACCCCTAGAGGGGGGAGGGGATTTCTGTTGTAACCACCCCAGGAAAAGAAAAATTGGGTTTTTAGAGAGCTTTCCCGGCAACCCCCCCCCTTCCCCCGAAAAGGAAAATAAAAAGTAGATTCATTTTCTGTCGGTGAAAAAAAACCTGTTTGTCCCCCCGGGGACTTTGTTCTCCCCCCCTAATACCCCCCTACGACCGTTGCTAGAAACAAAAACCCATAAACCCTTTTCGGGGTTTGGGGAAGTCTCTGTACTGAAACATTATTACCTCTGGATATTATTAAACCCCTAACTTTTTTTGTTCATATTAGCCCCCCCTTTGGAAAAATTGGGTTGTAAATAGTTACCAATCAGTTTGGGGTGTTTGAACAAAACACTTTGGGGAGGGAAAAATATCGAAAGGGGGGGTCTGGTTTCAGGAATAACCACCTTTTAAGGGTGGCTCACAACATTTAAAACCCTCGGGAACCAAAAACCTTCTCTTTATAATTAAAAAAATTCCTTTTGCTTATGTCTTTTTAGGATTACCACCCCTGGTGGGGGGGTACCAAAACTCACCTTTTAGAAAAAAAAAAATGCAACGTCATTTAGGTTATCTATTTGTTTTTCTTTCTCTTTGACAAACTTAAAAACAAGAAACTATCAGGTTAACCTTACTTTGTGATGTTGGTCGAAAAGTGGTGGCAAGGGGGGGTAATTCCTGGAAAAAAAGACGGTAGAGATGTATGAACTCGTCTTTGTAGTTTTTCTTTCTGTGTTGAGGGCTTTTAATTCTACAAATTTTATTCTTTTGGGTAAAATTTTTATAACTTTTGTTTGAGATGTTCGTCGAGAAACCCATTAGCCGGATTATAGGGAGCCGGGAGGTTAAAAACGCAATTAGGATGTTCCGGGTTATTGTCTTTGACCCTTTATCTAAGGAGGAACCACCCCAATTAAGCGCAAGGGTAAGTAAAAATCGGGCTAACAAAAATTTGTTACGTCATTAGGTTATTGGTTTCGGCTGGTAGATGGGAGATTCCAAATATTATATATATTATCCATTTTCATAGAGTTGTCGGGGACCCCCACTTTTTGGATAATTGTAATTTTGTATGGTCTCACAAATTTATAATTACGGAGGTTACCTTCTTCGACGAGGTTCCCCCCAAAACGTTCGGACAGTAAATGAAAATTAAATTATAATTTATCAAATACATCAATTGTGTCTAAAACTTTAACCCTACAAAAACGGTAAAAAGTAAAAAGGGATAGTATTACCATTGTGTCTGAAATTAAAGGACATTTATATGATCAAACCCTTGGTACCAAAATGGTAAGACCGCCGTACCCGGAACGAAATGGACCAATCCGTGGAGCCGTTACGTTATGCCCCCGCTGATTGGTCCAAATTGACCAATCCACGGACTTCCTCACACACACACACTCAGTGCAGGCAGCTCTGCTGATCTCTCCTCCCTGGCTGCAGGCTGATAACAGACAGTTGGGATCGTGGCGAAATTCTCTCTGCAGAGTGCAGACCCATTCTCACAGCGTTTATCAACCTTTTTCTTACTCAATATCTAGCCACACTTATTGTTTTTACTTCAGCTGTGACTTTGTGTGTGCTCAGGGTGAGTTTGGCTGTGTTTCACTGTGTATCGCTAAACAAGGAAACCACACCTCCACGGAGCTCAGCGTGATTCACATCGTCCCGACCAATCAGAGCACACTGTGTTCACAGGGAGGGTGGGGGCTGGAGCTATTGGAGCTACAACGAGCCGTTAAAGGCAGAGAGTGAAATTCAGTGAATACACGTAGTTTACAGAGATGCTGTATGAGAAACCAAAGTGATTTTGGAAAATTGCACAATATAAATCTATTCTAGTAGACCTCAACAATGGAATTATGATCAGTGGAAATGGCCATGACATGGGACCTTTAACATACTAATCTTCCAGATGTATGTCACTGCAACATGTGATTACTGAGAGCAGTGACGCCACAAAGCAGATTACATTTCAGTGGAGATCAACTCTGGTTATTATCAAAACACCACACTTGTAATAACTCTGGTGGTATCAGGGTGTCCAGCACACTGAGGGACAAGCAACCTCTCTCTGAATCCTTGTATCTTTACTGGGTTAGAAAATGTGGCAAAAGTCGCACTAGCATCAAGCCTTAACTTTATTTTCCCCATCTCACATGAAGCTAATGTCTTTGCAAACATCTTATCTTGACTTAGAGCATGTCGGAAATCAGTGTGTTTAATTAGTTTAGATTAAAGGGCATTTTGACTGCTGATGGGCACACAAGCTACTCAACCTGTTCCTCTTTAATTACACAACATCTCTCTGAACACTGAGTGGTTAACTTAGCTTCCAGGAATGAGGCGTGGAAACTAAATCTTTGTTTGTGCACACAAGCTGAGACACAATTCCTGACCCACACCTTTTTTGTTGAATATCTGTGTCTGTTATCACCTCTGGCACATCCTGGGGTCTGCTTAGACTAAAGACGGAAAATGCTAGACAGAAAAGTCACAGCTGGGAATTTGGGGAATCTTCATGAGATTGAGTGAACTCTCTGCTTTTGTCATGAATCAGCAAGTCTGTCTACAGGTATTTGTCCAATGGGGTGTGATGAGTAGCTCTGGTGTGAATGCTTAGGGTAGGTAAAAATGGAGAAACCAGCTCGAATGCGCTAGAATTTGAAAGTACACAGCCGGAAAAAATCTGCCTCTTCCTTCAGACTTCCTTACAGAGCCCCTCATCCAACACACACGAACGCGCACATGACCAATGAGGGCACGAGATAAGTTTGTGCACAGATGGAAGGCTGACAGGCAGGTAGGCCATCCAGTTACTTTAGCCGGGCCGGCTCAGATGATTGGTCGTGCTTTTTACAGCGCCACGGCTTCCACAGATGACATTTTTTAATGTATTTATTGTCAAAGCATTTAATATATTCATTGCTATCGGGATGTTAAGAGCATTCCATGGAATATAACAAAAAGAGTTTCTGAAATAAATGACATACCCCACCTTTAATCGGTTTGATTTATGCAAACCAGCTGAACTGGCATTTGTCAAAATATATTTTTCTGGTATGTTAAAGACAAGCCTTCCTCAGAGCTCGATATTGATACTGTGACAATATTGCAGGGTCGACTGTTGATGCTTTTACAAAATATTTACCCAATGACAATTTGCAAACATTACCCAAAAGCATTATGGGAAACGTAGTCAAACATTGAGAGAAGGATTATCTACCTAATAGAAGAAAGACAAAGGATAATTATTAATACATATTTTGTATTTCTTGTTGAACTGTTTAAAAAAAAAATATATATATATATTATGTATATTAGTAAGGCTGTACATAATGATTCTTAGATTAGATTAAACTTTATTGTCTTTGCACAGAGTACAAGTACTAAGACAACGAAATGCAGTTAGCCTCTAACCAGAAGTGCAACACAGAGTGCAGAGCGATGTCTAGTGATATAAATATACTGTCTCACTTTTGTTTGTCCACACTGTCAGACTTTGAAATCCTCTCGTCTTCACAAATCTTCCCACTTCTTTCCGCTGCATGTTTGTTCAGCCTGTATCTCAGTTTGACCAGCCTTCCCTCCTTGTGTCTTGCAGGGACGTACCCGTTCGTGACGTCGTCAAACTGCACGGTGGGGGGCGTGTGCACGGGCCTCGGGATGCCGCCCCAGAACGTGGGGGAGGTTTACGGGGTCGTCAAGGCGTACACCACCCGAGTGGGCATCGGAGCGTTCCCCTCAGAGCAGATCAATGTGAGAGGAAACACAAATACTATACGATACGATAATACTTTATTGGTCAGATCAAGTCTGAAATTTGACTCGCATCACAGCAGCTCCATGTGTAACATCAACATAGACAGATATCAAGACACAATACATGAAAAACAAAAACAAAAACATTTAACATAACAGCACAATCACTGAGAGAAAACATTTTCAACATAGTACCATGCCACCCATACAGATGCAAACTAGATATTTAAATGTCTTTTTCCTACAAAGATGGAAAGTATATCCGCAGTCGGTTTACAACTAAGTTTAACTCAGATGCCTTAGACCTGCACAGTACATAGCTTGGCAATATGGACTCATGCAATATCCAAATCGCAGTAAGCAATTAAAGTAAAGTAAAATATGTGAGAACATCTGATTTAAGTATTGTAACATTAACAAAAACAGCTGTTTTTTTTGTTTTCAGGAGATCGGAGAGCTGCTGCAGACTCGTGGGAAGGAGGTGGGCGTGACCACGGGCAGGAAGAGACGATGTGGTTGGCTGGATCTGGTGCTCATCAAATATGCCCACATGATTAACGGCTTCACCGCGTGAGTTCACCGTGCATTGTTTTCATGGAAATGTTTCTGACAAAGCATTTAATAGACAATCATAGGAGTAAATGTGAACAATAATCAAAAAACTGTATTTTTGCAATACATATTTCTATATTTCTTTTAAATACAGTTTCATTAGTTTTTGTTTAATTTGTTAAAACTGAGAAAAATTGGTCTTATTCACTTATTTTAAGGCAAGATACCGAACTCCACAGGAAGCATAAACACATCTTTCTTCTCGGAGAATGTTAGTAAGTAAACGGCTCCTTTGTCTTATAACCTTCCTGTTTCCTTATATCCCTTCGACAGTATAGCCCTCACCAAACTGGACATACTTGACATGTTTGAAGAGATCAAAGTGGGCGTATCGTACAAAGTCGACAACCAAACTATACCTACTTTTCCAGGTGAGCCGGTTTGTGAATGATTACTGCTTCTGTAAATGTTCAAATAGAGTTAAAATTCAGAGAGGAAGAAGGGGCCTTACTCATTAACATTTCACATCTCACATTTGCTCTTAAATTAGTTTTTGTGAAAGGTCCTAAAAAAAGTCTAGTGTCTTTGTTCTTATAACAACGAAACCCACTGTCTTAGTCATTTGAAGCTGCACCATTTGATCAGCAGATAAGACGCTCCACCAATTGAAGTAAAAGAGCATGAGACTGCAGGGCCGTGTGCACATGCAGATATTGAAAAAAAAAGTTGACAGAATTAAGATAAGGCTGAAAAGAGTTGAACATTGGACTCCAAACATAACAAATCCCTTCTGACACTGTTTATGACATTTTGAAATCAGATCTGACTAATGTCATCATGAAAAGTTAATGTATCTCTTTGTTCAGTGGAATCTGCCGAACATCTCCTCTTCCCGTCAACTGTTATTTATAGAGAGCTCCATTTCTAGGCAGCAACATATTGATCTGTTATCATAGCTGCTTGATTGCGGTCTCCTGTAAAGCTAATGGTGTGATATTACTCCTCCTCCCCTCCTCCTCCCTTCCTCTCATTGATTCTGTGCCAGCCAATCAGGAGGTGCTGCAGCATGTGGACGTCCAGTATGAGACGCTGCCCGGCTGGAAGAGCGACATCTCGCAAGTGAGGAACTTCGAGGATCTGCCTGAGAACGCCCGGAAATACGTCGGCTTCATCGAGGAGCATGTCGGAGTGCCTGGTACGGTTTCACATTTGTTAGAAGTAAATAATTGATTAATGCTTTTTGGGGTTTAAGAGATAAGATAAGATGGACCTTTACTAATCCCCTTGGGGAAATTCAGTAGTTTAACAGCAACAGGGTAAGAATGAAAAACAGGACAGCACAGATTCACACAGGTTAATACAATTAAAGATAACATTTCAATTAAAATAACTATAAAATAAGAAATGAATTAAAATGAACATACTGTATATACATATTGAGTCATATATACATTAGATATATTTACATGTGTGTGTGAAAACGGTGTGTATTT
>NW_011362912.1:697203-704154 GCF_000735185.1 Notothenia coriiceps | reverse complement strand
TGAAGTCTTTGCGGTGTGTTCCACCCCGTCCATACAGCAGCTTTGAAAAATCTTGAAAATCTTGGAGCTGGGCGTGTCTGAGAGCTTGGGGATTTTTTGCGAGCAACGCGACCAACAACCAATCACATGAATCTTCCGCCCCCGACATACAAAGCAAAAAACCCCAGGGATTTTATGCGAGCATTATATATATATAAACTCCTCAAACAGGCGAAAACCTACCAGTTTCACCCACTGTCTCTGCCACCTCCTTCCATGCCTGGTTCCTCCGGTTTGTGTCCCGGTAAATAGTTCTGGTCGTAAAGAACCGGGTGATTTGCTACCGTAATTTCTCGTTTGGAATATGAGGAAATGAACTGCGGTCTGGCTCTCCCAGCTTGCACGCGGCTTGATTGGCTAGCGCTTGTACTGTCAGATTTGCATGAACGGGATTTGATTGGCTGACGCTTCCAGCTCAGCTTCAAAAGTTGAACATTGCTCAACTTTTGAATCCTGAAAATCCTGAAAATCCTGGAAATCTTCGCTTTGCTTCCCCACAATGCTGTTCGGCGAAAAGCGAGGCAAAGTGACGTCACCCCCATTCAAAGTCAATGGGCAGAGAAGCGTTGGAAGCGTTGGAAGATTTTTTTAAAGCTGCTGTGTGGACGTACCGTTCCAGTGCGACACATGGCCAAGACGCAGGTGACGCGAGGCGACACAACAGTCGGGTCCGTCTGTGTCAGTTCTTTGGTGTCAGCTTGGTGTGTCCCTACCTTAAAGGTAGCAAAAGCTAACTTTCATAGCACAGCTTTTCTTTACTTCTCACTTAACACAATAAAGAAACAGACCGTATAGTACAGCACAAACAACACAAATGATCAATACTATATTTTCACTTGTAGTATTATAATAATTGAAATGCTGGTTCTTCTGGAGGTGTTGTTGGCGCACCGCAGCTGCCTGCACTGTACAATCGCTGGAGGACTGGGCTGTCACTCAAAAACTGAGTAGCCAATGGGGAAGCACCCCTGAAAGTCCCGCCCACCTGGGACGTTTGTGTCAGAATCGCAAACAAAAAATGAGGGAGCGCAAACGAGAAGAGCTGCAGCGAGAGCAAAAGTCTGATCATTGAGAAAGAAGAAACAAGAACTGCAAACAAAAACCTATGTTAAAACAAAGAAAAAAGACTCATAGTTTACATGATTACACAAATGATTTGTTTGCAACTTAGTTTTATTTTACTTGACCCAGTTTTTTTTCTTTTAAACTCAGTTTTGCTTTATTCTGAGAAAGTGTTCCTTTATCTTTATGATACAAAACTAATCCCATATACTTTTAAATAATTGGTCATTTCAAAAAGTGTAAACATATAAACTACTTATTCTGGTACTCTCTGACAAGAAAATAAAGCAACAAGACAACGTTTACTTCAGGCTAACAGGCCGAACATCATTGCGGCAAGCATTTCATTTTTTGTCATTTTAGCGTCAGTGGAGTAATGAAGAATTATATATAGTTTACTTTTTTAAAGTGCCCGCCCCCTGCTGCAGCACATTTTATATTAAAGCTTTACTGACATGTCCAAATTGCAGATCTCGACACTAAACAAGTGTTCTAGTTGATTACATTTCTTTGTGCACGCTATTTCTCAGAACATTTATAAGTTATACGTTCAAAAAGTGGTTGGGAAATTTCAAATCATGCAAATTACACCTATATGTTCATTAAACATTGTTAGTCTGAAACATAATTAATAATAACTATTTCTATTTAGAGGCGCCTTTTACAGCACCCAAGGACACCTTACAATTCATAAAATATTCAAAGTAAAGGTTTAAGACAGGACGAGTTCTCCCGTTCACATCCCTGAGTGTTTTTAATATACATTAATGCACAAAATATTTTTTTTATTTTTTTTATTACTGCCGATTTTATTCAATTTATATGTAAATACTGTTATATATTTTTATAGTGGTGTTTTTAATTCTTGTTTTACTTTTATGTACGCACCACGAAACCAAGTCAATTCCTCGTACTTGTCAACCTACCTGTTGATGAACCTGATTCCGATTCTGCTTAAAAGTCCCATTTTTCCCGGTACCAGAGAAGACAGTGAACACACCACGAAACAGACGACAGGTTTTAAAACAGTAAATCACTTTTAATTTAGTTCTCTCATCGGCAGGTGAGCTCGTTTAAACGTGATGACAAATGAAGTGCATCGGTAAAGAAGCCTGACAGGATTGTTGATACATGATCTGAAACACGCTCCGCTCGGATGTCCGTCTGTCACATGTTTAACAAGCCAACATTACTCAAATAAAAACCACGACAGTTCAGCTCTTGACCTGATAGAATAAAAAGATAAGACAGATCCATCGCCAGGTACAACGGTGGCAGCAATACACAGGATTGCCCAAGCAGTAAAGTACACGTTCCTTTAAGAAACAGGGAGAGAGAACGCGAAAAAACCTAACCTCTGGGTTTTTTAATCCCCAATTCAAGTAGTATTTACCCTTTTTCTCGTGTGTTAGCGTGTTTGTTTCTTAATGAATTCAAGTTCAGCAATGGAAAAAACAAAAAAAAAATAAAGACAAAAAAAAAGTCCAGATAATACATGTGTTGGTGGAGGAGAGAGGGGTAAACAAAAAGAGAGGAGGAGGAAGAGGAGGAGTGACATTCTGGATTCCTCAGCGGGAAACAAAGAGCAGCAGGGGGGAGAGAGGAGGAAGAGGAGGGTGAGGAAGAGGAAGAAGCCATCTTCAGGGGGGATGTGGAGAGCTCTCAACCAAACCTGATAAGTTACTCAGGTGGAAGAACCTGTGTGTGCGTGTGTGTGTGTGTGTGTGCGTGTGCGTGTATGCCTGTGCGTGCGTGTCGGTGTGTGTGTGTGTGTGTACCCTGAAATGACTGGACTCATGTATTTATACCACTACGATGTAAAGTAATACGTTTAGCTTGTTGTCCGATTGCTTCCTGCTGCAGTTGAATCCAGAGAGTAAATCTAACTCAGGTTGGAGGGGTTTTGGGTGTTTTGGGGGGGGGCCGCTGAAAGAGCCTTTTTATTGGCGCGGGTTGGGGTAGCGACTCTCGCTGGGCCCCGCTCCTCGTCCAGAGCCGAAGCTGGGTTTCTGTGCCATGCCTCCTCGGGTGGGGGGGCCTCCTCCTCCTCCTCTTCCTCCTCCTCCTCCACCTCCGATCCTCTCTCTAGGACCTCCAGGACCCCCAGGACCTCGAGGCCTGACGTCCCGTCGGTCGCCTTCCCGAGCCGAACGGGTCTTTTTCTCCTCAACGTTCAGACGCACGCTGCCTCGGAACATTATGGGCTGGGGGGGGGGGACACACAAAATAAGGGTTAAAGATTAAAACCTGGTCTTTGATTCTAAACATAATTTGTTATTGTTTTATGATCGCTGTCGTGTCTGATNACCCTACACAACAAATGTTAACACTGGTTTCTTCACCAAGTAAAGTGCACTCTCTTGCTAAATAAAATTAAATATTCAAGTTACAGTTTCTCAGTATAAAAATTCACTTTCTGTTTTAGGTAGCACTAGCAGTGATTTAACATCAATACAAAAGGAGAGTAAAACATCAAAGAGGAAAAGTCAGTGCCAAACAATTAAAATGTAAACTTTAGACTTGAAGTGCAATCAAAGACTTTAACATAACTGAACATCTGTTTCAACAGGGAAAAACAATATAAATACCAGGCCATGGTGGTCGTAGGACGTAAAAAAAAAATCGGGGCTACACGGCCGGCGTGAAAATCCTACCCTGGTGCACTGTCACGATAGATATGATATCTCTGAAAAGGCATATCGTGGAGACCTAATATCGTGGAGACGATATATATATCGTCATATCGCCCACCCCTAGCACAAAGGATGTATTTGTGTAGTCCGACCCAGAAGGAAACATCTCCCTGGTTCCCTCCACAAAAAAATCTTATTTCTCCACTTGATTTTGGATTGCTGCAGAAAATGACAAACGTTTATGATCCTTACAAGTTGAGTTCATCAGGATAATCTCCACACATTAACACCACTTTATGATTCCCGAAATAAAAAGCTAATGTTGGGCTCTAAAGGAATACAGCACGGTCACATGACTTCACGTCACCACCGCTAAGCTAAAGGCGGCTAATGTTGGGCTATAAAGGAACTACAGCACGGTCACATGACTTCACGTCACCACCGCTAAGCTAAAGGCGGCTAATGTTAAGGTCACATGACTAAATGTCTCTCTCTCTCTAATTTGTCTCCCTGCAGCAGTTCTCCTGGGCGTCCGTCACCAGTAAGAATCTTCCTCCCAGTGGAGCCGTTCCAGTTTCAGGGGTCCCTCACGTCGTCAAAGCCCCCACAGCACCGGTACGTCTCCTAAAATATCTATAGGATGCGATCATCTATCTGACAGCAGTCTGTATTCTTTCTGTATGATTTCAGTCTCTGAAGAAGCTGTTAACGCAATTATGATTTCTAGTTTTTGCTACTAGATGTAACATTTACAAAGATAAAGGAGATGTTATTTTCAAACTGAGGCTGGGTTACACTTCCAAAATGTTGTTTGATATCTTTGAGTAGATATGAAGCCAGCAGGTCACACACTTCCCTCACTGGCTGCACCTTTTTATGATGTTTATCAAAGTTATATCTCTCCCGTCTCCCAGCAGAGAAGCTGCTCCGTTTCTGTTTCTAACAAAGTGTGTTTCTGTTTTTAACAAAGTGTGTGTCTCTGTTTCTAACAAAGTGTGTGTGTCTCTGTTTCTAACAAAGTGTGTGTGTCTCTGTTTCTAACAAAGTGTGTGTGTGTCTCTGTTTCTAACAAAGTGTGTGTCTCTGTTTCTAACAAAGTGTGTGTTGTTGTTGTTTCAGCCGAGAGCCGAGGTGAAGTCAGAGACTCAAACAGCAGCAACGAGACCACAGAGAGACCAGAGACCGAATAGAGAACAGAGACCAGGAGGACCTCCACCAGTACACAGAGGACCCAGACCAGGTACACACACTTCCTAAACACACACCAGTGTTTCCCCTAGGAGTCATAGCAGCGGTGCTAAGGCCCAGCAAAATGTGATCGTGGAGTGTGTGGAATTTTTTTTTAATGTGTGAAGTGCGCCCCGCCAATATGTTTCTATATGTCTGCCAGCACAGGAAAGGCTCTTGAGGTCGAGTGCATGAAGTGGCAATGTCTCAAGATTTAGCAAAATACACCTTTTATTGAACATACAGTAACACAAATACTACAGATCCACATAACAAACAATCAAAAAGAGCGCTAGGGGGCGCCACTTATTATTATTTAAATACAAAAAAAAAATGTATTTGTATATAGGGGAAACACTGCACACACACTTCATAAACACACACACAGGTTAAGCTGCCTCTAATTAAGGCGTGATGTGCATATATACACCTTCGTTCTTGTATCCTGATTACGTCATCTCGTTTCATGCACTGTATGTATTCTATATTCTCTCACGGTATTTGTCCCTCTCTCTCGTATTGTTTCAGTGCGGGAAGGAGAGCAAGGAGAGACGGAGAGTCGCCGCGTGGTTCGATACCCTGACGCCCAGCAGCTGTTTGTGGGGAACGTTCCTCACGATGTGGACAAGACGGAGCTCAAGGAGTTCTTTGAGCGTAAGTCTCACGCATTACGCTTTAACAAAACACTTCACATTTAAGATTAAGGTCCTCTCTCAATCCCTGTGGGGAAATTCAGTTGTTTTACCTGAGTGAATTAAACATCCCCCCCCCCCTTTCTACAGAATATGGTACAGTCCTGGAGCTGAGGATCAACAGCGGAGGGAAACTTCCAAACTTTGGTTTCGTGGTGTTCGACGACTCTGAACCCGTTCAGAAGATCCTGAGCAACCGGGTGAGACGAATACTTGTTATTTCATCTTTCACTGGATGCTGCATCATTTATTTGTTTAGAAACCACTTTGTGAAACACCCAGAGCTCCTTTCTGTTCAGTCTGCTCTGTGATGGTTGCTATTTTATTGGAGTTATATATTGAGTTTAAAACTAACTTTACCATTGTAACTTAATTGCAACAACTTTTTTTATATCAATTGTTGTTGTTTTGCACCTGTATTGTGCAAGAAATGATACCATCTAAGCATTTGGTTAATAACATAAGCAGGTGCTGATTAATACAGGTGAAAAGTGCAGATGGAAATACATAACACACAGATTGCAGGAAATAAAACGGATAAAAGATTGACTTTCTGCCCGTTAAGTTATCCAATCAGAATCGTTTGTTCAACCAACGGATTTAAATAACGTTATTCAGCTGTGTTTAGATCAGGGTGACTTTGGCGTACATGTAATTGAGTTTTTTGAATATTTTAAACACAATAGAACAAACATTTTGAAACTTCACCAGAAGTACATTTTTCTTTTTCTGAGAAAAAAAAATGGGCAATAAGATTTTTTTTTTTTAAATCCTGAAATCAGGTTGTTTTCTGAAAAAAAAAAACGTTTATTCTAATTTCAAATAAATAATGACCAGGTTTTTTGTTATTAAAGTTTTTATTTATGAACATACATGCTACATAGCTTACATGGTACAGCATACAGAAAGAGGAAGGTCAGGCTACAAAACATGCGAGTGACGTGTTCCTGGTTCAAAGAAAACAGAAAAATACAAAGGTGTGAGATTACCAATCAGACACGACAGCGATCATAAAACAATAACAAATTATGTTTAGAATCAAAGACCAGGTTTTAATCTTTAACCCTTATTTTGTGNGTAAAATAGGTTAATTTTGTCGTAGTTGGTTTCCACCACAGTATTTACATCTCCTGTCATTCAAACAGGATGTGCTGGAGATGGGGCGGGGCTTATATCCATGTAAATACTGTGGTGGAAACCAACTACGACAAAATTAACCTATTTTACCGTGATTTAATTGTAATACACATTTCAAAATGATGCCGAAGTAACTACATACTGATACCGGTTAGTAAAAA
>NW_011362912.1:689718-697158 GCF_000735185.1 Notothenia coriiceps | reverse complement strand
ACCCCTCCAGGAAAAACCGATTCTGCGTCGCAGAATTCCGCATAATCAGCAATGCCGCAGATTTTTAAAAGTCCGCACTATTTATCAAAAGGCCGCATAATCCCCGCATTTTCCACCAAGTTGAGAAAAAATAAAAAAGTTAACTCGTCTTGACGATAGTGATGATGACGCAACGTCATCAGCCCGCGCATCACGAGGCAAAACACTCGTGTGAAGGTGTGGATTCAGCCACCAAGAATGACAAAAGTCGATCCATCACTTTACCACGAACATTTCAGCTAAGGACGGGCAAAGAAGTACGCCCAATGTCTTGTCGAGTGGGGGGAATGTTCTGCTACCCGTGAACTGTGTGTTGGAGCATAAAAGGAAATCGACTGTGAATACCCACTTCGATTCGCTCAACATTCAAATGGTTCTGCTGCGGCAAGAAGCCAAGCACTCACGCTCACAGAGGGCTCACTCCAAAACCTTCGAGGGGTGCAAGAACGAGGTGAGTAGCCTACAATATTTGAAGCTGGTCAGATTAAACGACGAGTAAATGAAACACGATAATGAAGAGGAGGTAGGTGTGTGTGTGTGGTGTGTGTGTGTGTGTGTGTGTGTGTGTGTGTGTGTTGTGTGTGTGTGTGTGTGTGTGTGTGTGTGTGTGTGTGTGTGTGTGTGTGTGTGTGTGTGTGTGTGGTGTGTGTGGTGGTGTGTGTGGTGTGTGTGTGTGTGTGTGTGTGTGTGGGTTCTGTGATGGTAGCTTGGTTCTAGGTGGTTGTTGTCGCTCTAGAAGTCTTTAAAGGAGTGCCCTACTCCTTTCATTCAGTACGTAGCTGAGTAACAAGGTGGACGGATAGAGAATTAATCACCTTTTTTCCGCTTCCCGCATATTTCCAACTGTTCGGGCATATTTCGCAACTTTCCGCATATTGTCGCAACTTTCGCGCAGGTATTACGCAAGCTTGCCCGCAATTGTTCCACATAAAATCACCATAAAAAACCGCCGCATTTTTATCGCATAATCAAGGATTTTAGCCCGCATAATCAATTGATTTTAGCCGCATAATTAAGGGATTTTGGCCCGCGGTTTTTCTGGAGGGGTCTAATTAGGGGGAAATGCCGCAGGCACAGTATTCAATGATATTGTTCTAATCGGATCTAAATGATACAATGTTGTTTTACATTGCTCCATGAGGCAGACCACCTTATTTGCAGATTCTTGAAATTGTAATTTATAATTTGTAATTGATTGTGATTTGTGTCCGTTTTCACTTTATGTATCTTTATACATGTTTTACTACTTTGCTTATGAGGACATACAGCTTATTTTACAGATTCTGTGACTGAATTTGTAATTTCAGTTTGGTAAATAGTTACATTTCATGTGGATTTATCGCGTTTGTACATTTGTATGCATGGCACGTATTAGGTGCATTTGTTGTTGTTGAAGACCTGGCTGTTCGCGTCTTTATGTTACACTATGTTGTTGTAGGCGCCTTCTGGCCTAGATGGTTTATGCAGTTTTAAGCACTCTGGCTTTGTTCTGAATGCACTTGTGTAGTTATCCTCCAGTAGATAAAGAAAATGCATTTGACTTGGAATTAATGTACTGTATGCATTCAAAAGTGCTGAATAAATGTTTTATGGACCCATAATAGTGATTATTATTTAAGTTAAGTTTTGCCATAATCATGTCTTTTTCCATAATCAGGCAGCTGAACAACATTGGTAAAAAATGTATACATTATATATATATATATTTCTATTAATCATTTTCGGCCTTTCAGCATTCGGTTTTCGGCAAACTGTTTCCTATTTTCGGTATCGGCCGAGAATTTCCCATTCGGTGCACCCCTAATGATATATATCAAATTGAAAATTATGGACTGGTGAAATATCGCAGTAGGCTCAATATTTGGTAAAGGCAAAATATGTGAAAATATCTTAATTAAATATTGTGGTGCTGCAGAGTATTGACTATAAAGGATAATCTAGGGACTTAATCTAAAATCTTTTTTTGACTCACACTATTATCAGTTTAAATTTTTTTTCAAAGATGATGTGAATAATATTGTCAATCATATTGCAACAGTTAATATTATCACTATTTGTTATATTTTCAAAATCATGCAGCCCTAATGCCTTGCAATATGTTTCTGATTGATTGGCTGCACGGTTATTTTTAAAATAAATAAAAATATGCAAGGATTTTCATCCCTGGTCCTTGCAGACGTACCTGGTTCATGCTTCATTGACATCAAGATGTAAGGAGAAGTGAGTGCTGGGTAAGGAAGATCTCCACATTTGAACAGACTGGGGATGGCGTTGGGCTTCAGCTTCCTCCCCCCCGCCGGAGACCTTGCTATCTCCTCAAACTGGCATGGCTCAAAATGGTCCTGGTGGGAAAAAGATAGGAATACACATACATTTGTATTTAATGAATGATACACCAAAACACAATACATAAGAATAGTGTGTGAAAAGTTCAGAGGTTCCAGAATAAAAGCATTGTCGAAGTGGCAATCGGGTGAACCCAGAGGAGAATGTATCTTATCTTTATAAACTATCTGCTTTTGAACTGATCACCTGCTTTCATTGCCAAATCCTATGTTGGAAACACGTTATAACTTCTGCAGACACATATTTCTATAAGATCAAGTGTGTCACTTTTTAAAGCTACTTGTTTCAGATACATTATCGCCCTGGGATTTAGACATACTTCGGTAGCTTACATCGATTTTGGTTTATAATGGAGGTTAAATATCTGTACGGCTGGTAAAAGCTGCTCTGCTTAACAGCACTCTTGATATTGTCACATGATGGTGAGGAATAATACAATGTTACACACATATAGGAACTCTGAGACTTAACTATTACTATGCTGTATTAATGCAGGAAAATAAATGTGACTTATCTATTCATACATTACAATATATTGTCACATTAATATTAATATATGCAAAACATGCCATCCTAACATAGCTGTAATACAAAACACAGGCTCCTTTAACATGATCAGATGACTCAAATGTTATGTATGGCATATTATGCTTTTGAGTTGTTAAAGAACAGCAAGTGTATTAACTCAGTGTTGCATATTAAAGACTTCAATGTAGTTTAACAACAACAAATTGGTATATAACCGAAAAACAGACTGATTGAAGAGAGATGATTGTTGATCATTGATGTACCTGACAGAGTCTGGAGTGAGGAGTGGGCTCGAAGTCCCGTCTGCAGTTCATCACCCATTTCTTCTTCCGCAGAGGGTCTTTGGGGAACCTGAACAGCTGTTTTCCTATGCTCGTTGAATTAGAGCAGTTTGGAGCAGAACACCCACCCATTGCTCCGGTTAAAACAAACAGCAGATCTAAATATAGCAAACGTCAAGATAGCTTGGCTGCCAACGAAGCTCAGCTGGGGATTTTTATCATCACTTTTATTTACTACTTACGCGGTGTATAAACGAGAAAAAAGTTATACAATAATGAAAAGGTAACTCGTGGAAACCAGAGTTGTGTTTTGCAGGCTTTTACATAGTATATATTTGTTACAATTTTAAAAAATCTTATCGAGGATAAAATGTTTCTGACTTAGTTTGAGCCAAAATGGCGCTCTTCACTCCGACAGTTAGGCATAGTGACGTATTGTTTATGTGAAGCTGTCGCAGGCGCCTGCTTGAAATGTTTATTGAAAAGACACAATTCAAGAAAGAATGAAAAGATAAAACAACAAGTACGGAACATCCGATTAACACATGGATATTTATTATCCTAAAGATTGTTTTGCATACATTCACGGGCAAATATTTTACATTTCCTCTCAGGTAACACTGCACCTGCTATGGGCTTTTTGTCACAGGACCCCGAAAAGCACGTTGAAATGTTTACGGTGGAAGCGCGGTTAGCTGCCTATCAGAACAAGTACAAATATATGAACTAAAACAAATGCCGAATGTATAAAGGTAATATAATAATCAAACAACAATCAAGGGCTCTGCATAGAACAGTTGATAATGGAAATATTGACAAGGTAGTAATTTAAGATAGATAATATTCCAGTTATCCGTCTGTGACTGCAGGAAACTTTTCGTTCACGAATCGGAGCTGTTTTTGCTTTCTGTACAATTACTTTGGGGTAAACATGGCTTCCTCTATGGTTGTTCCCGTTATTGATGTCCAGAATGATACCTTCAATGAGCTTTGGCCTGCCATGGTATTGGCCATAAAAACGTCTTCCTTCGTTGCACTGGACACGGTAAGTTTGTCCATGTTATCAACCTGATATCTAAACAGAACATTTGTTTCAGTTTAATTCATTTTAATTTATGAAAAAACATGAATTCGTCTCCATGCAACAGAGAAGCCAACATTATGCTGGATTAGATTATAAAAAGAAGGTGGGATTGGCTGACAGTAGCTAAATTGTTATCAAATCGTTGTGGAATATATTATTTCTGACATGAATACTATATATACCCCCTTCATCCCATACACTCTTATTAGCACATATAACCTCTGTTTGTACACCCTGAACATATGTCATCACATGCCTCATTGAAAGTGATTTGTCATACAATCTGTTTGTTTGTTTTTCCATGTCACTATTTGATTTGTCACTTGATTTCACCAATTTCAAAATAAAGGTATTAACTGCTGCCTGCATGTTGTTTTAGGAGCTGAGTGGTCTTGGAAACAGGAAATCCTTGCTGGCCGAGTGAGTAGAAACATGAATTTTCCTCTGTGCACTTCTTTCAAACACAGTCACCATTAAGATTCAAGATTCAAAGGTGTATTGTCATAACATATACACAACTATGGTTTAATGATGTAATGTATGAACAATGTAGATTGCAGGTTCCTCAACTGTACATGCATACCTACATTAAAGTGTATATAAACAGGTTGTTGTGCAAGAAACATGGATACAAAATATGCAATGCTGATTCTATGTCTTACTGCTGAGTGTTGCTTTTCTGTGAATTGGCCCTGACCTCACTGTCATGTTTCAGATCTATAGAGGACAGATATAAAGCCATCTGCCATGCAGCTCGCTCTCGCTCCATCCTCTCTCTGGGATTCGCCTGTTACAAGAAACTGGACGATAAGGTGAGATTGCTGTTGTTCATATACTTTTGTTTATACACTTTAGTTTATATCAAAGGATTATTACATATTTCCGATGAGCATGAGAAACTGGTAGATGAATGGCAATTAGAAAGTTCTCACACATAGAATATTGGTGAGTGTTTAATAAAACTATATATTGCAGAGTTATTAACGGCATATATATATATATATATATATATATAATATATACCTGGATGCTAAATCCTAAGAACTGTTACAGGATGTGTATTTTGTAAATTGTGTAACTTTTTATTTTATTATATTATAACTTTTTTTTCACTTTAATACTTTTTTATGCATGAAACATATGTGACATATGTAACATTAAGCTGTCGGTGGCTCTTTTTCTGCTGTAACTACGTACATTTCCCTTCTGTGGGACTAATACATGTATTCTGATTCTGATTCTGATGACATGTATTGTATGGATTTTGGTTAAATTAATTAGCCTCTGCAGACTTTTATGCTATGTCTGATTGTATTCTTTCTTTGTATCTCTTTCTCCCAGGCTGCAGACACGTACCTGGTCCAGGTGTATAACCTCACCCTGCTGTGTTCAGAGGAGTACATCATAGAGCCTCAGTCAGTCCAGTTCCTGGTTCAGCATGGCTTTGACTTTAACAAGCAGTACGCCCATGGAATCCCATACTGCAAGGGCAATAATAAGGTGAAGATACTACATTTTGTTCTGTGATGTGGTGAGAGTCCTGAGCCCACTGTCTTCTCAATTGTATGTCTGTTATTGTGGAGTAAACAGTTAAAACGTGATATATCTAATGCCTGCAGTAGTGTGTAATGGGTACAAATATATATTTATACACATTTGGGATTGAGATTGAGTTTTTAGTTAAAGTCACTCATTGCTAAGAAGTATGCTCATCCACACAGACACAGCAGGCTTCAAGAATAGCCAGTAAAGACTCTGCCTCAGCTGGATGTGTGAATCACAAATGGTAGAACCCAATTTAAACCAGGTTAAGAATAAACCACCTTACGGCCTGTCCACACTACAGCTTCGACAGCTTCAAAAACGGTTTCCAACGCGTCTGCCCATTCACTTTGAATGGGGTGACGTCACGTTGCCTCGCTTTTCGCCGAACTGAATTGTGGGTAGCAGAGCGGAGCTTTCCTGGCGTTTCAGGCTGCAAAAGTTGAGCAATGTTCAACTTTTGAAGCTTCTGAAGGTTTCGGTGGAAACGTCAGCCAATCAAATCATATGCCAGTACAAGCTCTAGCCAATCAAACCGCTGCTTGTGTGTCAGGGGCGGGAGATTCATGTGATTGGTTGTTGGTCGAGCTTCAGACACGCCCGCCGGCATGCTTTTTTTGAAGCTGTTGTGTGGACGGGCCTTTAAAGCAGCCTGTGTGTTTCATCTCGGGTCAAGTCGAAGATCCGGATTTGATTTGGAGAACATTAGCTTGAATCTGATCAATTCCAGTACTGAGCATTGCTGGTTTGCAAAACTGGACATGGCAAGGACTCTCTGCAGTAGAATATCAAAGTCTATAAACATAATTGGATATTTAAATCAATGGAGTTACCTTTTGAAATGATTTATTCTTCTATACTTTTAGACAGAGGGATACACCACATAATGTCATATCAATAGATTATTTCTAAATTGGTGCTTATCCATAAAGTTTATCTTTATTGTGATTATTTTCTTTTGTTCAACCAATATGGGATCGCTATAATTATTGACAGTTATCTGCTCCATGCATGCCAAGTGATCATGAGGGGAATAAACTACAGTGGGGCAAAAAGGTATTTAGTCAGCCACCAATTGTGCAAGTTCTCCCACTTAAAAAGATGAGAGGCCTGTAATTTTCATCCTAGGTATACCTCAACTATGAGAGACAAAATGAGAAAAAAAATCCAGAAAATCACAGTGTCTGATTTTTAAAGAATTGATTTGCAAATTATGGTGGAAAATAAGTATTTGGTCACCTATAAACAAACAAGATTTCTGGCTCTCACAGACCTGTAACTTCTTCTTTAAGAGCCTCCTCTGTCCTCCACTTGTTAACTGTATTAATGGCACCTGTTTGAACTCGTTATCAGTATAAAAGATACCTGTCTACAACCTCAAACAGTCACACTCCAAACTCCACTATGGCCAAGACCAAAGAGCTGTCAAAGGACATCAGAAACAAAATTGTAGACCTGCACCAGGCTGGGAAGACTGAATCTGCAATAGGTAAGCAGCTTGGTGTGAAGAAATCAACTGTGGGAGCAATTATTAGAAAATGGAAGACATACAAGACCACTGATAATCTCCCTCGATCTGGGGCTCCACGCAAGATCTCACCCCGTGGGTCGAACAAAGTG
>NW_011362912.1:680575-689673 GCF_000735185.1 Notothenia coriiceps | reverse complement strand
GGAGGTACGTCTAGAGGAGATCCTCGTCACTACAAAACCCCGACAGCGACCCGTTGGCCTGAAAGTTGAGGGAGGTTTACTAAAGATACCCCATCAGACCTCTGACCGATCCGGTGAGGTCCTGGAACTTAAAAAACGAAAGATGTTTCGGTGAGGAACCACGGACCCGCCACCCACACAAACCCTAGTAACAGTACGACTTTCTGCGGTCGGTGCAAAGTAGAGTTAACGGGAACGACTACCTTCTCCCAACAGTGAGTTTTCAGAGTGCTATCGTACGGGCTAGTCAGAGGCATGCATACCAGCAACAGTGTGTGAAAACCTTGTGAAGACTTACAGAAAACATTTGACCTCTGTCATTGTCAACAAAGGGTATATAACAAAGTATTGAGATTAACTTTTGTTATTGACCAAATACTTATTTTCCACCATAATTTGCAAATAAAGTCTTTAAAAATCAGACAATGTGATTTTCTGGATTTTTTTTTTCTCATTTTGTCTCTCATAGTTGAGGTATACCTAGGATGAAAATTACAGGCCTCTCATCTTTTTAAGTGGGAGAACTTGCACAATTGGTGGCTGACTAAATACTTTTTTGGTCCACTGTATCTAATAAAACAGGGAATCCTATAGGGCCCCATGTAAGTAGACATAAGTAAAACATAGATGTATACTGTATATATACAATTTAACATAGAACATGACACTGCAAAAGATAAACCATATTCCTTTGATGTTTTAAATTTCTATCTGTCATTTCTCTCTCTAACTTGTTAGGCAGAATCAGATGATCGGGGGGTCCACATCCGAGCGTTATTCACTGAACTGCTGCGTGCCAAGAAGCCCCTGGTGCTCCACAACGGCCTCATCGACATGGCCTTCCTTTACCAGGTAGCATCAACTTATGATGTTGGCTGTTCACTTTTGTTCTTTTCCTCTTTCTCATAATAATTGTACTTATTTTCTTTGCAGAAAGCAAATACATAATTCAATGGCTTTTTCAATGAGGGAAAAATAACCTTATCTTAAGTTGCTATTTCCATTTTGGTATTCGAGCTGCAAAGTCGATTATGATTGGAGGATAGCCTGAAACGCTTGATATTCAATTTTGATGTAATCTAATTAAGCTAAAATGCCAAGGATTCTCTGGTTCCAGCTTCTCCATCATTTGCTGCTTAATTTTATATGAAATATATTGCATTGCAACAATGTCTCTCTCCCCCAGAGTTTTTATGCACATCTGCCCGACCGCTTGACCACCTTCACAGCCGACCTGTCTGAGATGTTTCCTGCCGGCATCTACGACACCAAATATGTCGCTGAGTTCGAGCTCCGACTCACTGCCTCATATCTGGAGTATGCCTATAAGAAATGGTGTGTATTTGTGTAATGTACTGTACAGTAAATAATAAGGTGCAGTTCAGATTTAACTGTAATAGAAATGAAAAACACTCAGTTATCTGGACTATTCCTCTGATGTGTCCATTATTGTCTAAAGCAGGAGACCTTGTGGAGCATTATTGTGCTTGAAGCAGTGTTGTAAAATGAAGTGCTGATGTTGTGAAGTGCCTGTTCCCTCATTGCCTCCTCTTCCCTCCAGTAAGCTGGATAGCAGTCGCAGGGGCACCCCTGGAGGAACTGAGCCTCACGTTCAGCTAGAGTTCTGTCAGTACGCCGGTCAGATGTCCAGCTACGTGGACTACAGAGTGTGTCCAGCTGTGGGCTCTGTTGAGGGACAGACTGACGTTTGCCAGCGCTTCTCCGTGAGTTTTCCCTTTCTTTAAGAAATCTTTATATTGTTCTTTATGTTCAAGTGAAAGGGAAATAGACAAACAAGCCAAATAGTCAGTATTTACTATTAACATCCTTGTCTCTATGTTTGTCCTATAGGCATTTGGCTGGTGTCCAAATGGCAGCGAGTGTCTATTATCCCACGACACTGACCTGATCATCCTCCAGGACGAGAAAGACCTGGGGAAGAAGAGCACTAAGAGGAAGAGACGTAAAGAAAAGAGGAAAGGTAAAGGCGAGGCAGCGGAAGACGGTGCCCCTCAACACAAAATCCCCCACATGGAGGTGGATCTGCAAGAAGCGCCAGATGAGAAGCAAGGGGCCGAGTCTTCCTCAGAAAAAGGGTCTCTAATGGACACCCAACAGAATAAACAAGAGAAAACAGACATCGAGGGGAACGGAGTGAGCCAAGACAACACACTTGAAATAACACCCACTACTGATGACAACGCAAAAACCAACACAAATGCTGGTGAAGAAAGCAGAACAAAAGATGGAGGAAGTGAAAAATTAAGCGAGAAATCGTCCAAGACTGAGCAGAAGAAGAACACTGACTCAGGATCGCACCGTGCCGGGTTCGACGCCTTTATGACGGGATACATTTTTGCCCATTCATGTACCCTGAACAAGAAGAAAGGAGTGGAAGCTGTAGAGAAGAAGGAGGAAGAGGAGTCCTGGGTTCCTTCGTGTCTCAATAAGGTCTACCTCAGCGGTAAATCTGCTCCTCTCAACGTGGTTAAAAGCACCTTCTCCAAATCATCCAAGGCCCATGTGGCGAAGATGGAGATGGTTTGGGGAAAGAAAGTGTAGTGTACACACTTGAACACAGTATTTAAGTGTTTATATTAGGGCTGCAACTAATTATTATTTTAATTATTAATCTGCAGATTACTTTTACGATAAACTGTTTGTTCAATAAATTGTCCAAAAATAATAAAAAAGGAACAATTCCGTTTCTCAAAGTCCAAGTGATTCAATGTTTTGTTGAGTTCAAACCCAAAGATGTTGATTTTAATATAATATTTAACAGAGAAAAGCCAAGATCTAAAAAATGCATTTTCGGGCATTTTTTCCATGGATAATTACTTAAAGGATACATCAATAATCAAAGAAGTTGGTATTTTTTTTCTCTGGATGCACCTAGTTACAACTCCAATGTACATGTGCAGGTTCAATATAAATAATTGTTTAGCCTGCCAACAGTTTGGCTCAACTATTTGATGGACAGTGCTGAACCCCAGGGCCCAGGAGTTCAAAACTTTTAATCTCAATCAGATCCGATCCGATTTTGAAATCCCATTTTTTGTGATCCAGGATCAGACAAGTCGGCCAGAGTTTGTCCCTGGAGTTCAAAGCATTTCAGGATAGGATCAGCCTGATCCAGATTACGATTTTTCAAGATGACTAGATCCTGAATATCAGTGCTTTAATCCTACCGATCGCCATCTAGTGGACATGAAAAATAATGCAAGGAAGACAAGAGACCACATTGCAGAGACATCTATAATGTTTAATTATATTTTTTTATTTGAAAGGTGATGACAGATGATGCACTTTTTTTTTGTTGAAGATATTTTTACTTTAATCTAAATTACATTTGTGATTGACAATCTTTGCTGTGATACTTTTATGAGCATAAACATTTATGTCATCAACATTTGGTTGAAAACAAAATAGGCCACCACAAATGTGAGCAAAAATGGAAAAAATAAAATGTATTTCCCATGAAGGCTAAAAATTGTGTATTATTTCAGTTAACAAACTTTGCCATCTTATTTAAATTGAAACATATTTTAAAATAAATTGTAAAGTACATTTTGCTCTGGTAATCCACCCCTTTGGTGGGATAAGGATAATCCAGTTTTTTGGGATCAAACTGATCCCAATCCTGTGTTGTCGGTTTGAACTACCCATTTTGAAGATTTGATCCAGATTAAAGCTTGGATTGGATTTCCTGATCTGATCGGATATGAAAGTGATCCTAATCCTGTTTTTTGGTTTTGAACTCCCCAAAATCCAAATCTGATCTGATCAGATAGGGATTAAAAGTTTTGAACTCCTGGGCCCAGAGGATGGGTAGATCCCCTTCCTCTGTCACTATAAGGTTGACAATTTTTGTTTTTAGTGACACATTTTGACAATTATTGAATAGATTGGCTTGGAATTTGGTCCATGCCCCCACTCAGGATGGATGGATTTAAAAAAGTAATCCCTAACTAGGGAACCAGGATTTTGTGTTGATTTTCATTTGCCATGTTTTAAGAATTATGGAATAGGGGGTCAGTTTGCTTGTGGCACAACCTTTCAGTCTGGCAGTGTTGAAATGTAAGTCTGTTTCTCATGCTCTATTCTGTTTTTATTTCTTTAAGACTTTTGTACATTTTTACCTACTATTAATAGTATTAAAGACGGTAATAAAGTGCCATTCAGCAGCAGCTGTTTTGATCAAACCAGGTATTGTTTCTTAAGTTTCTCTGGAAAGAGCCAGATCCTTGATTTGCATTCATTCTTCATTTTAGATGTTTGTATAATTACCTTTTACAGGAGTTACCTTTGAAAAAATAAATGTATGCTCTTTAAAAATGATCATTGTCTTTATTTCATTATTTACTTATACTGGTTTTATCTTGAGGGAAGATTAAAACAAAATGTCAAGAATATAATCCCTTGCTATAACCAGCACATAATTTTGAATCGACTGTCAATGGAAGTAATAGTTAATAAATCAGCAGTGGCACCAGGGGTACCACACTCACAAGTTGACATCACATTTTAAATACGTTTTTTAAATGTTTTGTTTGTAGATGCATTCATTTTTATTGTGAACTACAAGATTGATAATCATTTAATTTCTGAAATGTTTGCAAATTGACTACAGTGAAATTTGGTGTATATAGCTCCTACACATGATAAACCATTTGATCTTTGTAGTAACTCAGCCTATCCTCTGGCGCCACCCTCTGGACAAACGTATTATTGTTTCTGTTGGTGTCATGGAGAAGGAATTACATTTGTTTGTTGTTGCAAATACTTTCAGTTGAAACAGATTCCTGGTGACAAGATTGTTTGGAAGTAGTTCAGCTTTAACACATCACTGAGGGTAAAGTATGTCACAGAACACAGGATTATTTAATAGAGGTGTTTTCATTTAATTCAATATCAAAGCAGTCACGTGTACAGGACTGTCTCAGAAAATTAGAATATTGTGATAAAGTTCTTTATTTTCTGTAATGCAATTAAAAAAACTAAAATGTCATACATTCTGGATTCATTACAAATCAACTGAAATATTGCAAGCCTTTTATTATTTTAATATTGCTGATTATGGCATACAGCTTAAGAAAACTCAAATATCCTATCTCTAAATATTAGAATATCATGAAAAAGTATACTAGTAGGGTGTTCAACGAATCACTTGAATCGTCTAATTAACTCGAAACACCTGCAAGGGTTTCCTGAGCCTTGAAAAACACTCNCATCACCAGTCTGACCAGGAGGACCCAGAGTCGCCCTCCCGACACAGTTAAGCAAGAACAGGAGCGCGAACTCAGATCATGTCAGTGAGAAGAGCAGCTTTCGATGATGTCTGTGAGGAGGCTGTATTTCTCATCTATTAGGTCCACTTTTTCATCTCGCTGACCCTGTCTAAGATTGAGATGATATATAGATGTATTCTTCATTCCTCATCAGCTCTCTTTTTATCATAAACAGTAACTGAAACATTCTCATGGATAACAGAAATTGTCTGATGAGAGAGTGACTGTCGATGTGAGGACCAGAACCAGCCAGGGAACTCAGTCCATGAGCATGCTTTTACAACCAAAGACTGAGGACAACACTGGAGACTTCTGAACTCTGACACTGAAGACAGTGCTGTTGAAGTGAGGACCAGAGAACCTGCGTTTCTGTCAGGACGTCAACCTCACTGAGAAAATAGACTAAGAAATCCTGTCAGTTGATCAAGCCGTAGTTGCTGTTAAAGAAACATTGTGCTCTGTGTGTTCAAATATCTTAGGTAGGTCATGTAGAGAAAGAAAGCGATCTCTTCAGCGGACACAGTGAGAATGGTCCACGAGGCAGGAGAGAAACGCCTTAGGCTGCTCGAGTTTAAGGAGAACGCTGTGTCAGCAGAGGAGGAACATTAAAGAACCACATGATGATCCACACAGGAGAGAAACCACACAGCTGCTCAGTCTGTAAGAAAGGCTTTCCCAGAATAACTTAAATGTAAGAGATCACGCATGGAGAGCTCCACACAGATGGTTTGCCTACGAAGGATTGCTACGACTCCTCTTTGGCGACCCTCTTGGCCCAGCATCACGGTCAAGGAAGCGATGCAGACCTCTCTGAACAGTCAGAGGAAGAAGACAACTCAAATCAAGGGAATAAACGCCCTGTGACGGCAGTGCCCCATGTCTCGGTCCGCAGGAGGGCGAATGCCCATCTCCCAGAGATGATCAGCCTGAAGAACGCGGCGCGCTGCAGGGTAGCAGGCTGCACTGGAAGAACCAGAGTGCGTTGTGTGACCTGCAAAGTGTTCTTGTGCTAGCAAGGCGATCGCAACTGTTACACAGCCTTTCACACATGGGTATGTACATGTTCCTAAAGAAAAGGGCATTCCTATTTTTTTTTTACATGACCAATGCAAAATTTCACATAAGCCATATTGTAACTGTGACTGTCCAAAGAGGGCAAAAATGTTTTGTTTTTTTCATTTATTTTTTATTTTTTTACCAATGATGTTCAAAACCCATACAATAGTAGCCCATGTGGTATTATTAGATGCAACAGTGACAATGCAAAATGCTTTGAATGTTTTATATTTTGTTACATGCATATGATGTCTTCCAGCTATTTTTTGTAGCATTTTAAATGAGCTGTACTGTAGCTTTGACAGTCCAAAAGGAGCAAAAATGCAGTGTTTTCATGTTGTTTTTACTCTCAGATGTTCAAAATGTGTTGCAAAACATGCAACATTATCTGTGTATAAGTTATTAATACATGCAAAAGCAGCCAGGAAAAAACTGCTGTGTTCAAGGTGGAAATAAAAGAGTTTTTCACTCTATTACAAAAAGGTGACTTTAATGTGTTTTATGGAAATTCAGAACGAGTGTCCACATATGTGGACATCCTCTTTCTCTAAAAGTACATCATGTCAAAAGATGATACTTAGTTTTTATACTTATCAGGTTCCAATAAGCCCAAATAGCAAAGAGAAATAAAAAATGCATATAAAAAAACAGCTTGGGTCTTAGGTTAAAGTATCTCTCATCCTAAAAAAGGTTGGTGACCCCTGGTCTATCTGCTAGCACTGTGGACCTGGAAATGTTGAGTACCCCAAAGTGTTATATTAGAAATGTATAGTAGGGGTCCCCAGAACATAGAAACTGCTGGTTGCTAACCTGATGGGCAATTTGCACGTTAATTAGGAATAAATTGCATTATAGCCACTCGGACAATAATACAAAATGGCTTGACTGTTTTAGAGTGGTTTTGGGGTTGGTACGGGGGCTGGGTCCATTTCTGACAATTCAGGGTCCGAAAATGAAGATTTAACTAGAAAGTGGCCATACATTGTACTCGCGGTCCGCTCAGTTCGAGAGGATGTTAGATCATTTTGATTGGACAGCTTCTTTTTTTTTTTTAATAGGAAACATGCACATTTTATTTTACAGACCAATACACTTTGAGTTGAAAATTGGACATTGGAGATAACAAAAGCAACCTAAATAATATGAGTGTGATCAAATAAGTCAAACTGTTCAATAATTAGAACACATGTTTCCTGGAGCAGTCCTGCTGCCATTTCTGGTTGTCTTGCTCTCCTTGCTTTGAGTGTTGAGCAGTCTGAAATCTGATTGGCCATGGCATGTGTTGAGACCATTGGATATAGACAGCACAGGATTACAATTATGACCTATACAGTGGACTATTTAAAAAAGTGCATTAACTTAAGTCCAATAATAATTTCACAATTGTTCTAATACAGGTTAAGTGTCCCCATTGGTACTTTCATGTCCAGGTATGTTTCAGAATAATTTTTGGGAAATATGAGGCGTTATTGGAACACAAGCTGATTCTGAAATGAAATGTGAGTGTGAACACACAAACGCACAAACATTTCAGTTCAGAATCAGCTTGTGTTCCAATAACACCCCATATTTCCCAAAAATTATTCTCACTGTGAAGTGATCATCCCGTCTTCAGCAGAGTGCTCTGTTGTTACTCTCTATCTGTGGAGCTACTCAGCCCCACAACCTTCAACAACCTGTCACATAAAAAGTGGATGAATGTTCTTTCATTTTGAAATGGAAATGTGTCTGCAGGCTGCGTTCTGAAGCAACACTCATCTTGACATTTCCAGTTATTTCCTGTTGCTGTCACACAGCAAAGAACCTGCACTGGTGATATTATTCAATGATTTCCTCTGCAGCAATAAAGCTTCTCCACTGAGCTGGTGTCTGAGTCATCAACATATTATAATAACGGGTGTGTGTGTGTGTGTGTGTGTGTGTGTGTGTGTGTGTGTGTGTGTGTGTGTGTGTGTGTGTGTGTGTGTGTGTGTGTGTGTGTGTGTGTGTTACCCTTTCATTATCAACCACCAGCAGCAGCTCCACGTAGTAAGTCTGATGGAGAATAGCTCGCTTCATCTGCAACATAAACAACAAGTTACTTTACATGCACACATTCATTTTTTATTGTTTCATTAGTGTATTTGAGTGTGTGTGTGTGTGTGTGTGTGTGTGTGTGTGTGTGTGTGTGTGTGTGTGTGTGTGTTTGCATGAGTGGACCCACCCTGCTGTGGTGTTTGTGGTGGATTTCCTCTGGTTTGTACTGAGCATGCTCCGTGGTGTTGCTGTCATGCTCATGCCCATCGTAGTGTGGCGTGCCACACCCCCGAGGCTGTGATGTCACATCCTGCAGGCGGTACATCAGGTGCTGGTCAGGGGCGGAGTCTAATGGCTCGATGCCATAACTGTCATTGGCGAGATGCAACACTCCTCTGAAACAAAGAAAGACAAAATATTTTGATTTTAGTTATTTTTTGTCCGAGTGAGACATCATATCCACACCATATAAAATAGAGACAGCGCAACTTAGAAACTGGTTGGAGGACTTCATCTACAGCATACTTTATATCAGTTTTTCAAGAAAGATTTTCAGAATATGTGATTCAATTACCTTTATCGGTTTTCAAAAATGCAGCTGTTTATCGTTCATGAAAACTTTTTTTTTGTTTCTGTTGTAATCATACTTGCCAACCTTTAGACCTCAGAAATCGGGAGCATTTCAAAATGCAAAATTGG
>NW_011362912.1:680219-680542 GCF_000735185.1 Notothenia coriiceps | reverse complement strand
GCTACGCTGAGGGACTCCATGATACGGGACCAGATCGTTTTTGGCGTGGAGGATAAAAAGATCAGAGAAAGGCTGCTAAGGGAAACGGAGCTGACATGTGAAGCAGCTATAAAAATCTGCCATGCAAACGAGCTGTCCCCAATGCACGACAGGACTTTCAGCGAGATGGCGGGAGCGGCTAACGTGAGTGATGGCCAAACTTGCCAACCTTTAGAACTCAGACATCGGGAGCATTTCAAAATGCAAAATTGGGGGGGGGGCTAGTGGATCGCCGTAGCTGTTCGATTAACATTAACATGCTTATTGTAGTTGTAAGTGCACTG
>NW_011362912.1:574351-680212 GCF_000735185.1 Notothenia coriiceps | reverse complement strand
AATCAGAGCAGACTGGGCTCTGGTTTCAGACAGAGGGTGAAAAGAGGTGCTGCAGGACAGGCAGTATGAGAAAAATAAAGAGCTTTTTGAACATTAAAGCTTGGAGACATGTCCCACTAGAGACACTACATAAAAATATGAACCTGAAAATGAGCATTTAAAATATTCTTCTTGGAATAAAACACTAAAGAAAAAAGAAGATGAACAATTGTTTATATTGTACAATATCTTTTTTTAAATGGGTCAGATCATGCTGTACGCTCGGCAGCAACACCAATATGTATCAGAAGAGTGGGTTGGGGGGCACTTTTGTACATGTTTCCCTTCTTATTCCCCTTTCTTTTGTCACCCTTTGCTGACCACACCGGTCTTCAAATTCCAACTACACATCTGTAGAGTTTCGTCACCACACATACTCGGGTCAATCAATCAATGTTTATTTATATAGCCCAATATCACAAATGTTACATTTGTCTCAGTGGACTTCACAGTTTGTACAGAATATCAGTATGACAATACGACACCCTCTGTCCTTAGACCCTCACATCGTACAAGGAAAAACTTCCAGAGAAAACCCACAGTTTAAAGGGAAAAATGGGAGAAACCTCAGGGAGAGCAACAGAGGAGGGATCCCTCTCCCAGGACGGACAGACGTGCAATAGATGCCGTGTATAAATTGAAAAGATAATACATTTGCAACATAGGTAGTCTCTAGAAGCACATTGGTGTTACGCTGTATTATTACGTTACATATTTCTATATTATTAGAGTCAAACACTAAAACAGTACACAGTTTAAGTAGATGGCATTGTGTATTGCTTATTCTTTCATGCACAAATAAAAAATACAGAAACATAACAGAACACATATTTTACAGTGCTAGAACTGGCAGAAAACCCACGATTAGTATCAGAAGATTAATACAATAAAAAATATATAAATTCAATAGTGATGGCAAATTATTAGAGCAAAATATAATAAAAATAACAATGAAATATAGAAACATCAAATAAAGGAACTGTGTTTTTGAAAGGAGTTTTTGTGTATGTGGGTACATTTCAAATGAATGTAGAGAGAACATGTTTAGATGCATTACATTTAACATCATTCAAACGCTCACCCTCAACATATGATATTATGTTAACATTTGATGTACTGTGTGTATATTCACAATGTATTGTTTTTGCCTCTGGAGGAGATGTAAAAACGTGTCTTGCTCGGCACCTTTATTTAAAACTCATACACATTGAGGAAAGATGGAAAGACTATACCGCAGATAAAAGCAAACATTATGTAGGCAAAAATAAACACTGAAACAAATAGAAGCTGTGTTTGATGTCAAGGTTACAATTATTAAAGCAAATGGGTGTGCATACTAATGCATAACATGATATTCATAGAGCAGAGCACAGCGGCGCCTGCTGGTGTGTGTGAGACATTGCAGCCTGTCTAACGTCTCTGTTGTGTTGCAGGACCACTGTCACTATCAGGGCTACGTTCAGGACATGGACGGTTCCTCTGTTGCTATGAGCATCTGCAACGGCCTCAGGTAAAGCATGCACACACACACACACACACACACACACACACACACACACACACACACACACACACACACACACACACACACACACACACACACACACACTTCATACACACTGTACACACTCCCCTCTCTCTCAAGGACAAAGTTTCCTATTTATATTCCCCTCACAGATGGCTGCGTGTGTGTTTGTGTGTATCATCCATCCTGCTGTTTAAGACTGTGTGATTTCTTATTAATTAATATGGTGGACTACACACACATCTTTTGGCTTAATTAACAGTTTGACTTTCTGAATCATTGTGCAACACACACACCTATCTCTGTGTAACACCGGTCTGAGCTGAACCTTAAAGGGCCAGTTCACCCAAAAAACGTTGTCTTTGCCTCAAATTCGGTGCCATCACATTCAGTTACACAGATTACAACCATACTTGTCAACCCTCCCGATTTTCGCGGGAGACTCCCGATTTCATTGCCCTCTCCCGGTTTCCTCCCGGGGTCATATTTCTCCAGCATTTCTCCCGATTTCTGACAAAATCANTGCTATGTATATAAATGTCATATGTGAGGGGACTACGGATGGAAATTAGCTTTTAACAATTAATCCTTCAAAATGTAAATATGCCGGATTTTAGCTTTTAGCTAATTTCCATCCGTAGTCCCCTCACATATGACATTTATATACATAGCAAAAATAAATACATGATGCAGAAAGAGCAAGAGCAGCATATGCAAGCATGGCAGTATGAGTAGTAGTAATGAGATTTGAGCTTTACTGAAGCAGGTGAAATGACCCTAACACTTTAAATTGTACCGAATAATACATCTGTATTTACCCAAAAAGAGATGAGATCAAAGTGTGACCATAGGGGAAGTTTCCGAACATCAAATGTAATCCCCAATCTTGTGAAACGTTGAAAGGCAAACAAGCACAGACTTAAATATACAAGCTTGCATTACAAGGTTGGCAGGTACCAGCGCCAAATGTAAGACTAGCACTACAGGTGCAAAACCCTAATCTGAAACACGTCCTTCAGAATGATTTATATTCCACAGGTGTCAAGCTCAATGTGAGAATATTACTCAAATGTATGACCTCAGACTGTAACTGCAGGCAGAAATTAGAACTTAATATATTAATAACCCCACGCCTTCACCCGTCTCTTCTCAAAGATTAGTCCCTCTCTCCTCGTAACTGATCTAGTCTTTTTTTTTTTTTCCACCCTAAAATCCAGCTTTATTGAAAAAGGTGTCAGACAGCGTGACTGAGAATGATTCACCACCAGACTGACTTCATTAGAGGCAATGTGCAGATGTATGACCCTGATGTCTCATATGTTTAACTCAAGTCATCACTGCTCCAGGGAGTTTGATACATTTTGGACTTCTTGATTTTTTCTTTCCCCTCACAGTTTTTTTCAGTGCAACAGTTTAAAGGGTGGATAAAGAGGCAGAACTTTTTTGAATCTGGAGATAAAGTGGATTTCCAGTTAAATAGGTTCTGTTGCTGTTAAAAAAAAATGGGGATTAAGCCTATGGCCTACTGACTGAATTACTGTATAGTATTATATAACTAACTGTGTGTCTGTGACAAGCTCATGTGTCCACAACAAGAATCCATACTGGGACATGTCTCCATGCTTTAATGTTCAAAAAGCTCTTTATTTTTCTCAGAGTAGGCTTGTTTGAGACAAGCGAGACCTGCGCAGACCTGCGCAATTTCGATCAACGTCTTGCTCGTGCGTTAGTCATTTTGTCCGACTTGCTCTGGAGGCTCGCTCACATGAGACGTTGAAATCTCGCGGGACAAAGACGCCCGCAGCCTTGAGAGCGAGGCGCGGCGAGGCGGCGCAGTTCCTCTCCACGGGCTGCGGAGGCGAAATGCTTGATGGGAAATGACTCGCTGGTATCTCGAGCTGAGCGCTCATTGGTGGTTTTTACCCCGTGCTGCTGATGAAACTCTCCAATTGGCTCGGCAAAAGTNAACCTGCAGAGAAGGGAACATCTTACTTGCACCAGGAGCTATCTTGGCGGGACTTTCTACTGAGACAACGTTGACTTGCCTGTAGAATAAAAAATAAACCATAGTGTTGGTGATCTACAGTGCTGTTGTCATTCTTCTTTGAACACCAGCAAGACCGCTAACACCCTATTTCAACAATCACACTCCCTGTCATTGACATAATTAATAGATAGTTTAGCTTCTCGCCATCATTTGCTGTGGTCAACTGATGTTAACGATCGTAACTGAAAGGCTGCCTGCCAAACGTAAACATTCAGCCAAACTCTCGCGAGAGTTTTACACAAGACGGATCCTTTCTAGCCATAACCGACTTGCTCTGGAGACTCGCTCACATGAGACGTTGAAATCTCGCGGGACAAAGACGCCCGCAGCCTTGAGAGCGAGGCGCGGCGATGCGGCGCAGTTCCTCTCCACGGGCTGCGGAGGCGAAATGCTTGATGGGAAATGACTCGCTGGTATCTCGAGCTGAGCGCTCATTGGTGGTTTTTACCCCGTGCTGCTGATGAAACTCTCCAATTGGCTCGGCAAAAGTTGTTGTTTGGTGTCAGTTTTACGTCGCCAGTTCCATTCACATTTTTCATCATTGTTCCACAATGTTTATCATCATGAAATTAATATCTATATATGTTATACTATACTTGCACTGCTTACCGTTTTTATACTTTATATATCTTAGCATATTCATACACACTGTTCATACTGCTCACAGGCTGCTGTGTATATCTAGTGTATTCATACCCCTCACTGTTTATTCATCATTCACTTCATTCTATCTTTTATTCTGTAGATTGTGTACATTACTTTTCACTTTACTGCTTGTTGCACTCCTGGTTAGAAGCTAAACTGCATTTCGTTGTCTCAGTACCTGTAATCTGTGCAATAACAATAGAGTTGAATCTAATCTTGAGCAGGAACAAATGTATTTACTTAGTANTAGGATGTTTATTAGTATAGTTTAGTTTGTCTAAAATATGCTTAATACCACATAGTATAGTATCTCGAAAAGATGCAAAAAAACAACAATTAACATGTCCCATATGGTCTAGCGGTTAGGATTCCTGGTTCTCACCCAGGTGGCCCGGGTTCAACTCCCGGTATGGGAATAGGATATCTATTGGTTTGGTTTGTCTAAAATATGTTAAATACCACAAAGTATAGTATCTTGAAATATCCAAAAAAACTACAATTAACATGTCCCATATGGTCTAGCTAGCGGTTAGGATTCCTGGTTCTCGCCCAGGTTCATCTCCCGGTTTGGGAATAGGATATTTATTGGTATAGTTTAGCTTGTCTAAAATATGCTAAATACCACATAGTATAGTATCTTGAAAAGATGTATAAAAACAACAATNGTATGGGAATAGGATATTTATTAGTATAGTTTAGCTTGTCTAAAATATGTTTAATACCACATGGTATAGTATCTCGAAAATATCCCAAAAAACTACAATTAACATGTCCCATATGGTCTAGCTAGCGGTTAGGATTCCTGGTTCTCGCCCAGGTTCATCTCCCGGTTTGGGAATAGGATATTTATTGGTATAGTTTGGCTTAACTAAAATATGCTAAATACCACATAGTATAGTATCTAGAAAACATGTAAAAAAAAAAAATTAACCCGTCCCATATGGTCTAGCGGTTAGGATTCCTGGTTCTCACCCAGGTGGCCCGGGTTCAACTCCCGGTATGGGAATAGGATATTTATTAGTATAGCTTATTTTGTCTAAAATATGCTTAATACCACATAGTATAGTATTTCGAAAAGATGTGAAAAAAAATCAATTAACATATCCCATAATGGTCTAGCTGTCAGGATTCCTAGTTCTCACCCAGGTGGCCCGGGTTCAACTCCCTGTATGGGAATAGGATTTATATTGGTTAAGTTAGTCGAAAATATGCTTAATACCACATAGTATAGTTTCTCGAAAAGATGCAAAAAAACAACAATTAACATGTCCCATATGGTCTAGCCGTCAGGATTCCTGGTTCTCACCCAGGTGGCCCGGTTTCAACTCCTGTTATGGGTACTTTATATTTATTAGTATAGTTCAGTATGTCTAAAATATGCAAAGAACGACATAGTATAGTGTGTTGAAAATATGTCAAAGAATTGCATAGTATTGTATGTTGAAAAATATGCAAAAAACTACGTAGTACAGTATGTCAAAACACATGGAAAAAAGGCATGAAAAGGCAAGTCTTTCGTAATACATTAATTTCTTATTCTTAATGCTAAATTATTCAAGTCCAAAAAGCATAACCCATAATGTCAAATTCTTAGGATTGCTACGTGTATGGGAACAGGATTTATATCAGCCTCCGCTCAAAATTGTGAGAAAAATCTGATAATGACATTATGAGTCAATGTGTAATCAAAACATATCCTCAAAAATGTCACAGTATAGTATGTTTTAAAGAAAACAAAAAAGTAATAGTACAGTATCTGAAAACAAGTAAAGTGAAGTATGTTAAAATGTAATTTAAAAAAGGTCATAATATAGCAAGTGGAAAAATTGCAAGAAGCCCTGGCTTAGCGTGTCGACAAAAAGTCCTAGTATAGCAAGTATTAAAAAGTCAGAGCAAATTATATCATAAGGTCATAGAATAGTGTGTCAAAAAATATGGAAAAAGTCATAGTATAGCAAGTATTAAAAAGTCAGAGTATACTGTAGCAAGTATTACAAAATCAGAGTATACAGTACCAAGTATTAAAAAGTCATCGTATAGTATATATATATATAGTGTATGTCAATAAGCTCATAGAATTGTATGGAAAAAAATATGGAAAAGTCATAATATTTTATCAGGGAAACAATTATATGGTCTTGGTATAGAATGTTGAAAAATAGTCATAGTATAGTATGTTGAACATTGAATGTAAAAAGTCACATAATTTGGTAAAAGAGGTCATAGTATTTTATGTCCAAAAGAGATGTTTTGACATCACTGGTGAGCTGTCACCCCAGCTTTGTGATCTGCTCTAGTTGGTAGACTTGGTGAAGGTGGCTCTCTGCCGCTTTATCGCCTCACAGCTCTGAGGGTGAAGAGGACCCTGTTGGAGATGTTAGAGAGCCAAGACATCAAACTGTGACAGAGAGTGAGGATCTCATCACCAGAGAGCTGTCACTGCCACTTACATTGGCTATTGGAGGAAGGAGGGGAGAGACTGTGACCGAAAGGACAAAAGAAATTGACAGCGAGGATGAGCGATGGAGATAGGAAGGAAGCCATAAAAATGAGAGGCAAAATATTTATTATGAGACTGGAGATCTGCTTCCCATTGTCTGAGCAACCCCTGCCTCAGTATTCTGAGAAGGCTGAGTGGTTGTATGATGAAAGAGAGGAGCACTTAATTCCCTGTGATTTGTTCTGAATTGAGGAAGCTTCTGCCCTGTCCTATATAGCAGTATTCTATGTGCAGGTGTTTTTTACTTGTATTGCTTTCATATCTCTTCTTTTGACTCAGTATCTGTAAACTCTATCCATGGTGCCATTCATCCAAAAGAAAAAACCTTGATTGTGATTAATTATAAAACATACAGTATTTCAAACAAAAAACTATTTTCCTTTATAGAATTCAAATGTAGATTTAATTTCAATATTAAAAAAGACCTCTGACTTAACATTTGTCATTGAGGAATTTGGTAATTTGGATTGTCCTTCAGCATTAGAGGCATTGCTCTTTTCATCATCTCTTCTTTCTGCTCACAATTCATTTATACATAATTTAACAGAAATCGACTGATAATTATTACATTGCTGGATGTCATAATATGTTTTTGATGATTTATCTGTGTAAAGAATACAGTATGTCCCGTCCACTCTACCACTATGGCATGTGCCTTGTTTAATCCGTGTATATGTTATTAATGAGAGTGGATCTGGATGACATTACCCAATAAAAACGACTACAGTACAGTATGTGTATGAAGGCTTGTCTATTCATGTTGAATGCTGCTGGAAGATTCATGTTATAGTTTCTTAATGCAAACAAATGAAATCCTCATGTTCTGTTTTCAATGTTGCATATAAATATAATTTATTATTAGTCTTAAAAATTCTTTCTTACACTTTGTACAGTAACATGACAGATGAAATGCAAGCAGTTTGCGAGGAACATCATGAGTGCCAGTAACAGACAGGCTACATTATCACTATACACAATAATAATCATGAAGCTGAATAGCAACTAGGGAATGCAAAAGGCTAGCCCACTGAGAATGTAAAGATTGTTTCAGAAAGATGCAAAGTTTGCATAGGTGGCTTTACGAAAACTGGGACAACTGCCATAAAAAAAAATCCAATACCAATTGAGAACGCTTGAACAGTACTGTTGCATGAAAGGAATGTTGTGTTTACAACTGTCACTATTTTTTTAATCCCACAGTCAGTGTCATAACATTGATGGCTTCTGATATTAATGTACAAACACAGAAGTTTAAATCTCTGTTCTCCAAAATCACAGATGACTCATTCAGTTCTGAACACAGGAAATACAATTGAAAAAAAAAAGTGTTATGAACAATGTTAGATTTTTAGATTATCACCCTCTGTGTTACATTTGACCTCATACACTGTATGTCAATTATTTGGTAAAAAGCAGTGGTATTCAGTTGCATTGGTCCTACAAAAATATACTTATATGTTTCCCTTTTCTAAAGTAGTTTCCCCTCCTTTCTGCCAGCATCAGGTTCCTTGAATGTAGGCAATATCACCTTGAACAACCTACAAATCATCCACATCTGTCATGAATGTTACTCAGTCGAGGGAAATAGTCTTAGTCACCCTCTATTAAAAGGGTGATATACCGATGTAATGAGCCAAATTACCCGATAACAAACATGCAAAGAAAGTCAATAAAAATCATTACCAATGCAACTTATCAAAAGAATATTTTAAAGATCTAAAACAAATCATGTAAAATAAGCACACATAATTGAAAATCAATAATTATACATGACATGAATAAAAAGTATTAAGAGTAGTTAAGACAGCGACACTAAAGCTGTCAAATGGTTACATCATTGATTTCCTTCTGTACATGTAAATAAGTCATTACTGCAAGAGTCCACCGGGAGGTGCTATGACACAGTCAAACATAATGGAAACAAAATGTGAGGACACTGCAAAATATTCCATAACAGGCAGAATAAAATACAAAAAAAGATATGTATAAATAGGCATATTATTAAATACTATGTTATCACAGAACATATCCTCATCCATGGAGTTGCTATGGAGATTGGTTTTGGAGAGTGAAAGATGATTCCTCTGATCCAAGCCTTGCCTCTTTGACCTTTTATAGCGTCTCACTACTTACTCAACTTGTCTATAGCAAGGGCATCATCCACACATCCGCACAGTCCATCAAAAAAAACAAACGGACAGCTGTTTCCAGGGAAACTAGAGCCAAAAATATCAGGTTGTTGAACCAGAAAGGGAGACATAAATGACAGAGATTCTTGTTTACCCTCCAAGTTTTTACAACATTTGTTGCCAAGGTTTAACTGGGTCATGGCTGAGTAGACCTGGCTGTTTATTTTTTCCTACTTCTCTGAGTGTGCACACACACTCACCCACACACAGTATCTGTGAGCGAGCATGTGCATATGTCATTGTGATTTGTCAAATGACTCGCCAGCTTTCCGGCATCCCCCTCTCTTATCTTCTTTTATGTCTTCTTGCTCCCAGGAGTGTCACACTCCCTGGTGGGCAGATGTCAGTGTTCAGTCGCTAAAGGAACAAGGCTGTCATGTCGCCCCATCTCCTCCAGCACCTGGGCCAATCGACCGAGGTTGCCATCAGGAAAATGCTGCGCCTCCCACAAGTCCAGGATGACTCCCGTAGGACTGGATTTGGTGGCAAAGTAGTTAAGATACCTGTGTGAAGAATTGTGACAAGAGACAGGAATGAGTCAGAAATAAGTAGCAAAGGGTTAACAGAGATTAGTAGGTTTACTTGAATCATAAGGTGGGACATGGCAAGTCTCCTAACATGGTTTGAAAAATGATTTCAGGGGGGAGACTATGCAAAATACCTGCTAATTGAGTCGCTTTAAGAAACTGAATAAATAAATACAAAGAAATAACTTATATAGAATTTGTGCTGGAAATGATGATTTTAAAAGCCCATCTTTGACAAAGGGTTCACCCAGTTTTTAATATTCAAAATAAACACTTATAAATCCTTTAGTTTATATGTGAAAAAAAATCTAAATGGAAACTAATGAGCCATATTTATACTCTTCTGTTCTGTATGTATCATCAGTGTGAGTGAGAGGTTGGTTCAAGTCTCCCTGCTCGCTTCTTCGCTCCCGCCACACTCTGTCAGTGGCTTCGTCAATCTGCAGCTGCTGCCTGTGATAAGGCCTCCCCGCTGAGCTGGGACCTTATAAATGAACACTCACAGTATCTCTATCACACACACATAAGACTATCAAAGACTCATGGGTGACGATTTGAAAGGAGAAGCGTCATTCTGTCTTTGTCTCTCTCTCTCTCTGTCCGTCTCAGTTCAGTCAAACTCAATTAATCTCAATTCAGCAGATGCCTATCAAAATGAGTCACATTCCCACAGAAAAGTCAAAATCAAATCAAAAGAGTCTAGTTGAATACTGTTTATTTCCCTGTGTGATATCTTCCCTACTTCTAATGAAAAAAGCACAAGGCAGTGCAACCCACACCATGACGAAGAACAGGGAGGTTGTGTATGTTTGTTTATTTCTAAAATAAATCTATGTAATACCTTCAGTTCATCTCTTTATTTTTTTAAAACATTTCTAATGGATGATTAATGAAAGCCTACTACTGATGCAATACTAAAACCGCTTAGGGCCTAAATTAGATGTAACTCCTTTTTCTCTCGGACCGCCTTGGTACCCTACCCACCTGTCAAGGTTTAGTTTGTGGGCAAACATCCTCCAGTCGTTTCCCCGGGTCTGCGGTGCATCCAGACTGCCGCACAACTTCTGTCGGATAGAGACGGGGATGCGGAAGGCATTGGGCCCCACCAGTGTGGTGATGTTGCTGGCGGGGTCCAGCAGAGATGTGTCGATACTCTGGGAATTCTGCAGAGAGAGAAGGAGGATGAAGGTGAGACACACATTTTTTAAAAGCATATACATAATTGAATACCATCAAGTAGCTCAACATCCATTCGTAGTACGGAGAAATGTTGTTTGTAGTTTCTATAAAAAGTAAAAATTCATTCATTCATTATCGTCATACATTTATCGACATGAGCGAATTCTTTATTAGGATCCCCATTAGCACTAGCATGAGCATTGGCTATTCTTCCTGGGGTCGTCACACACATACATAAAACAAAACTAAAACAAGACAGCACATAATTTCATGCAATTTACAATGCTATATGAAGTGAAAACTAAAATGGTCATCCAATTTTAGCCATCATAAGGCCAAACAAAAAAATACAAATAATTGTACATATTAATAAATACATAGCCACAGGCACAGTACAATCCAGCTGACAAGCGAGTGATTTTGAAATATATGTTGACATTAGGTGATGGAGGTCTGGCTACAGAAACCATAACAAGACCCAGGGACAAAATGAATCAAGGCACCGCCCTGCAGTGCATGTACTGTAATTCATCTCATTACTGAGCATAAAGACCGAATGCTCCGCCATCCCTCAAGCTCTATCCTCCTGGCCAGATGGCCTTTGTGAAACAAGCGCTGCAAGACTTGAGTTTGATTATCCCCCCTCTGCTCTGCTATTGCCTGTAATAGGCAGGACCCCCCATTTTCCTCCATCTTAGTCTTTGTGGACATGTCAGCAAATAGGACATGCAGAAGAGGTTAAAATCACCACAACAAGTTAAGAAAGAGTATTGTTTCGAAGGAAATGCATTATCTTTATTATTCCGTTTCCTTTCATACATTTCAACTTAACTGATCCTTTTTGCAATCTATTGCATGTATATGTAGAATCATTCGTTATGCTGTTATAAATCAAATACGTGTTTAGTCTATATTCAGGCATGTGTAAACCCTACCTCTGACAGTGTAGTGTCCAGCTGGAAAATCTGTCCTTCTCCTTCCACCTGGCGCACGCATATCTTACAGGCCAGGTCCACAGTGCTGGAAGAAAACCGCTCCAGGGTAAAGCAACAGTGGAGGTTCCTCTGTGAGCCGCTCCACACTTGCTGAAAGGAAAGCTCCTGCAGAGAGGTGAAGAGGGTCGTATTTTTTACTCAGCTTTCAGAGAGCATGTGGAAATGTTTAAGTCCTATTTTTCTGAAAGGCTTTATGACTAGTTTACCTGGTACTTGGCTAAGAGTTTGCTCTTCCACAACGTGTGAGGGACATCGTGGATGGAAAGTCTCAGGTTGTGGGTGCTGTCTTTAAAGCTGAGAGTCTTTGGTTCATCTAACAATTTCCCCCCCATTTGCTTCTCCATCTGCAGTACCTCCTGAAAACACAAACACACACTTGTTAAGGATATTAAACCCTGTATATTGACCCCAAAACAAATGTGTCTTCTGTTATGTTGTAAACACTCTTTTCTTGCTTGAATTTAATCTTCAAATTAAAAGTTTTTATCATACATTCATCATTTTCCTTCAGGGCTTTATGAACCTGAATATAGACCTGAAATCTGAAACCATCTTCAATGTCCTTGCAGCAGGATCACTATCACTTCTCATTACCCATTCCCAAACTTAATAACCGTGTTTAATATCCCCGCTCGGTATAATAATCCGTCCTCATCTTTCCTGTAGGTAGATGAGGTATTGAACAAAAGGAGACAACAAGGAATAAAGGTGGCTTTTTCTGTGTTGGCGCAGCAGATATATCTTTCTAGCACTAAGGAGCAGCTTTTCAAATGCAAGTGCTTGTCTCCCCTTATTTTGACACGCCAACACAAATATTTCTTATTCTGCCTCCCACAGTTAATCTGTTGCCTGTGCTTACACACTTACTCGAAATAAGATGGTCACAAACATCATTAGTGCTCACAAACACATTTAGTTTCTGCTACATCCCCTTTTGCAAACAAAGAGACAAAAGAGGGATACACACATGCAACCTGCTGATTATTTACCTTCAGTGAGTCCTGTGTGTCGTCCAGGCAGTACACTCTGATGTGATACTCCATGGCGGGGCAGGTCACAGGGCCAAAGATGGCTAGTTGCAGGCGCTTGGTGGTTGAGGCGCTGAGAGATTGGCCCACCAGACAGGAAGTACCCAGCGTCTCTGTCAGGATATGGCAGGACTCGTCCTCCATTTGGATATAGCACGGCGTGGTGAAATTCTCTTCTCCTACCACCACCACATCCTACATGCGGACAGAGAGAAAGAAAATGAAAAAAGTGAGGAAGATAATAAGCGACAAAACAGGAAAAAAACTATTATATAAAACAAAAGATGAAAACAAAAGTAGCAATTATAATGTTTCTCCCTCAAGTGCTGTCTTTTCATTTGTTAGCAAGTGAGTAAAGCCATTTATCGCATGTTCTTCAACATTTTGTTTTATTCCTGGAAATATGACTAATCAATCTATTTAGTAATTTCAAAAACCCCTACATTAATTGAAATAATATCCATTTCATCAAACATAAACAAACAAATTCACAAATTGTTCCCTAATTTACACAGAATTTTATTTTATTTATTTTGAATTTTGGTGCCTAAATCTATTTAATGCATAACAACACTGCATTTAAAACTCAAAATGCTATTTTTGATAATACTCAGAGCTAAAACTTCACCTAATATGACTGAATGAATACCTAAGTCTGAAGCAGAGATGTGAAGAACAAGCTTATCTAGTTCCATGCTCAAATTCAGTTTAATTGAAACTGAACTGATTTAAATTTTCAATTTAAGGGAGAAAGAACAATTATGGGTCAAGGCCTATTTTGATAAGCTGTGTCTTTAAAAGTGTAAAATACTTGGGTTCAACACCCGGCCAGAGTGTATATGAGGTAATAGAAGATTGAGTATCTACAGTAGGACCATTTGCAGTTGACCCCTGTAATGGCACTAATGTCGGGAAATGTTTCACTACCACTAAGACCATCTCGTCTTAGACCGCCCCTCTCTCTCCATCCCTCTTGATCTTTCTCTTTCTCTCTCTAATCCAAACACTCCTTTGAGCAGCACATTGGCATTAATTCAGCCTATTATGAGAGACAGAAGAGGAATTACAGTACTTTATTGTGAGCTAGGCCGTTTAACAGCAGTATTATGGCTGATCATTAGACTCTTTAACTGCTCCTAAGGGATGGCACTGGGGCTCCTTATTGGGGGATAATTAGAGCACACAGTTGAAAAGTAGGCATTTCCTGGCACAAACAATCAAACATGTAAACAAACACACATATTCACACAGCATAATTTATTCACACATTTCTGACTGCATTCATCAGCAGAGATTTCTCTTTAGGGGCGTGGGAGGATAAATCTTTGTAGGAGAGTTACTGAAGCAGAAAGCCCCACATGTTCCTCATTATGTGACCTGCTGTCTTCATCATCACAACACCACGTTCTGCTCAATGACACTGTGTGTATGTTGTGAATGTGTGTGTGTGTGTCTTGACGGGGGACGGGTGCAGCTTCCCTGATGCCAATGTAACTGATTATCTCACTAGGTGGTGATGACTATATATATAAATATCCGGGAATTACTTCTTCAGAGGAGCTCATCCCTCTTGTTTCTACAGCGGTGATGAATACACATTTTGACAGAGCATGTCATAAAAAGCAATATTTCAAACATGCAGCATGGAGGCTGGCCTCAGTGGGAAGACAAGCTCATATAAAGGAAGCTACCGTCGCCTTGGATATTACCATCTGTATTTCTGGCAGGTCAGAGAGGTAATCAATAGCAAGCGTGTAATCACCAAGGGAGACGAGGAGGGTGCATACCTTCCAATATATGATATATGGATATTTTTCCTACCCAATATTTGCAATGACCAGACACATCATGAGATCTGTCAAAAGGTAAGAGAAAACGATTTGGTAACTTTAATATCCAGAGTTAAACTGACTCCAAAACTGAACTCCTGCTTCATGTTGGTGTACATGTTGTTAAGAGTGTGTCCCAAAGTTTTGTTTTTTTCTGTATTCTCGGCGGGCCAAGATAATCACTTCCGTGTCCATGCAAGTAGTTTTGGCTATGAGTAATTGGTTCACCGCTCTGATAATATTATCTTGGCATGAGTTTTTCAAAGTAACAGGCCTGAAGTTTTGAACCAACCAGCTAATCATCGTGTTGTTGGTCGAATTCTGAAACATATGTGCCCAGGTGTGCATTTTCTGTGGTGCATGGTGCTAATTGCCTTGTGTATCTTGAGTTTTACTGAAAATCCAACATATAGCTGCTGGGGAAAGAGTAATAGAGAGTGTTTGATTGTCTCTACAAAACAAGCTCCTATACAGACTTTGTTCCAGGTTGTGTGCACACGTGTGGATACAAACAGAAGCCAGACTGGCTGCTGACACAATAGGTTACACCAGATTGCATCAAACATTCTACACACACACACACACACACACACACACACACACACACACACACACACACACACACACACACACACACACACACACACACACACACACACACACACACACACTTTATCCCAACAAATGTCACCTTTAATCAATAGTCGTTTCCTCTTAAAAGTTTCAGTTTACACTGAGCTTTATTGGCTGCCCCTGAGCAATACATCAATGTCACAAAGACATGTGGGGCCAGTCTGGCAGTTTTTCCTGTGCTCCATAAGTCATATCATCACATCAGCAGTAGAGATTGTCCAAGACTGTCTGAAAGCGATGTTAATTCAGTCCACTACTCAATAATGAGCTGACACTGGGCCATATATTTCATATAAGCTGGGGCAGAGTACCGGTAGTTGGATTTTCAATATGCGAGTGGCTTGTATGGAATGCCTGTGTAGACTCAACTTTGAATTTATATCTTATTACTTTAACTATGTCATGGAATCCAAATTCTTAGAAAAAATATAATATTTGTGTGTTCCTACTACTGCTTTTAATTCTGCTCATTAAGGTTTTATTTTATATTGTAAGCACCTTCTACTTGAAAAAGGTCTAAGCACTTTCCTGCCTGTGAGAGTTCATTAAAAACCCAATTGAATGAAAGCTTACTCAAAAATGTTCTCTTGGCAGGTACTAAAAGGCAGTAATAAACGGCTACAACAAGGTCTGTTGTATTATTATCCTATGTGTCCTCACGATTTTTATGTAGAGAGATGAAAACTGAAACCCTTTTTAGTTTAAGGCAGTTTATGTAATGAGGGTGGAAGCATAGGTTCTCTACAGATGATTTGTTTGTGGTAATTGTACCTTTTTTGTGTGAGTGTATGCATCTGTGTGTGTGTGTGAAAGGCAGAACACAATCGCACTTGAGCCTTCAGCAACCCAACTTATCCTCATAAGCAACGTTAATGATGGAGCCTGCAGGCAAAGATGTTCCAAATACGCAAATACAAACAAAGCGCACACACACAAACGAGAATGGTCCTTTATAAATGGTATAACATAATAGTTTGGGGAAAAAACAGTCCCAGCCTGTTCCCTGCTATCAGAGGTTTACTGTTTCAGCACCTGGTTGCAACAGGGGTTCCCTCTGAGTGCTGCGCTGCACAAACAAAGCAGGGGAGGTTGATCCCCTTCACCTCCTCCATGCTATCATACCATGCCAATTCATCTTTTTTGTGTAATGTTCTTCCTTTGCTCTTTGCATAGTAGAATTTTTAAACTACCTAATGCTCTATGTATTTGATGGATAAACCACATATGTGGATCTTAGTTAAGGTTAATAAATATCACTTTACCTTCACATGACTCATTTATAAACTTGGACCATGGTGAAAGACATAAGAGTCTAATGCACAGCTTTCGTCACATCTCACCTCCCAGTGGTGCTGCGGTGACTGGCTCTTGAGCTGGATCAGCCAATCCTGTTGGCCGTCAAACACAGCACAGTGATGCATGGTGATGATGAGGGGACGGGTCAACAAGGCTCCGGGGGGCCCACAGCTCACCACAGGGCTTAACACCGTTTGGCCATCATCCACCGAGGGCCTTAAGGTGCACAGAAAATAACACACAGACAAACACACACAATGATTTTTAGTGGTGATGTGACAGCAGTCTCCTTAAGTGACATGACGGTGCTGACAAGGGTGAAGACAGCTCTGGGGAATTGATGAGGAAGATGGCACTGCTTACCTCATGTTGTCCTTCCTCTGAACTGTCACATACATCTCATACACTCTGCCCTGAGGAATGGCCCCTGCTGGAATAAGCAGACTCACTCCTGTGGAGCACAAAAACAGACAGACACACAACAAAGTAGTGTTTAGAGTTGTGAGGTACACCAGTGGAGTATTTACAACAATTTTTCCTAATTTTGGTAGGATGTGCAACAAGACTAAGCGAAGCTGCAATGACGGATCAGTAAGAGAAAGAATGATTGGCATTGACCCGGAAACAGCCACTAACTAGTCTGTACACCAAACTCCAGCACACCAGTCAACATTGCTAATTATCTTTTTTAGAGAAATATAGTAATAATCACAATTCCCTTGAGCCCTGTCTATATTATTACCTAACTTTATTTCCTGCTCCTATGGCACCAGGAAATGGTGTGACATTTCATTTCTAAAATCAATGGTCTCTCCTCTCTTCATAGCATTCTCATATTGCTGCAGCAAGCATGATTTACATTTTTTCCATCTCAGATTGATTTCATATGATGTCCTGGCTGTCCGACTTGTTTTTAGGACTCTACCCCCAACATTCCCTCATTCACACACGTAGACTTACACATACAGACACAAACACACACACTATCTCTCTCTTTCTCTCTGGAGGGGTTTCTCAGATAGCTCATTGATTTCCCATGTCCTTGTACTGAACTTTTCAAAAGGTGACAGACAGCCTCTCCTGCTAGCTAGCAAGGCAATCACTAGTCTGCCACAGGGACATCTTGCACACTGCCACTCTTCCTCACGCTAAAGCTTCAAAGAGATGGGAAATGCATTTTAAGACGCAAAATACCAAACAGCCACACTGACGATGCTGCAAAAATATTTCATTACTCAGACACACGGACAGATCAAATATCAAATGCACACTTTCCTCTCCCTCTGCCTATGTAACATGATGAGGTGGCTCAGCAAAACTACCAGCTCAGAACATTTTTACAGGAATTAAAACGATAAAAGAAAAAGTTAGAAACTGGAGAAGTCAGTGTATCCTTTAATGTCAGTGCTAGTTTTCTACGCCTGTCAACAAGCATCTGTGGCGCGTCCCAAACAGCCCGCATGTGTTTGAAGTGAGGACAGCATGGCTAATGTAAGCTGCCCGAAACAGTATACCTCTAAGTCAGTACACTACCTCCAGTGCTCACACCTTAGCTATCCATCAACCCTTGCCATAATGTGTGTGGTTAACACACTGATAGGTTGCATATGGTTAGGCATAATATTTCAAGGTCACATCTGTGTGTGTGTAAAGGTTATACTGGTAAAGGTGGTAGAGGCAGCTCAGGTCTCAAACATCTGGAACACAATTTATAGGATTTCAGTCCAGTTGGTAGCATATTCAGAGATTTACAACAGTCTTTTCAAATTAGAAACAAACTTATTGTTAATCATTATTATTTCCTCATGTGTATGTGATATTTGCTTGAGAGTTGATAAGTAAAAAGAATGACAAATGTGCACATTTACTAAATTCTGATACAGCTACAGCTCCGACCAAAACAGACAATTGGCAGATAATGAGATTTAAGATTAACTATGAATTTGCAGGGACTTGCATATCCCTCTCAATGATTAAAAAAGTGAATTGTTTTTTTTTCAAATCTCTGCATGTTTTGAAATGCTTAACAGATTTGTGTCCAGTTAAACAAATGAAAATGTACTGATTCAAAGAACAAATGTGAAAACACTTCTTCTTATGGTCTGGTACATTACCTGAGTTGGGCACAATGAGGTGTCCCCCCTGAGAGCTGAAGGATCCCAGCGCGGTGCAGGATGGATCCCTGGTGCGGAGCAACGTCTGGGTCTGCGTGCGGCGGCCCATCGTACAGTCATTGTTGTCCAGGAGGCAGTGTGGTAGCTTAGGTGACAGTTTAGAGGCAATATCTCCTCCCAGGTCATCCTGCGGAGTCACTAAACCTGAGGAGTTGTACACCTTAATCTTCAGGTTGGGAAGAGGGTCGAGCAGAGGGGAATTGGTCATGGGTATTTTGTCAGCCACATCATGAAGGGCGTAGACAGGGCCGCGATACATGGCGGCCGCTGAGGTCAGATCAGGGGGTGCTGTTAGGAGATCAGCTGGAAAAGAAAAGAAAGTGACATCTGTCAAGCAATGTCTTAAGAGAAGTTATCTTCTTTTCAACTCTGAGGACTGGTAAGAAAAATAACCACAAGGAAATGAAGTGTTGGCAGCAATCAACAAGACTGCTGCCTGGCTCTACTTCGTTGTTTATTCAGTCATTAGGGAAGTCCACTCAGCCACCAAGAAACATTAGTCAGTCAGAGAAGTTACAGGCGCAGCTGTGATTCATGAGGAACAGATGGCATCACTAATGCTCAGTTTACCCAGTAGGTACAAGTATAAACGTTCAATCGCTGGTCTGACTGGGCGGAGCAATGGCAGTGGGACCTCTCTGTCCTTTAGCTTCTCCACCACCCCTCTGTTTTCCCACAACACCAAGTTTCTACATAATACAGATGTCAATGTAAATCACATAAATCAAATAGATGTAGTAGTATAATTAGTAGAAGAAGTGTTTGTATTCTTATTAATAATGCTTTACAAAACATCATTTAGGCTACTGTGTCTATGTGGCTAAAAGTTGCATTCATTATTAATTAATTCATGTTTCAAACTCTCAAAAGGTCTAAGAAAACTAAATATAAAGCATAAACAGACAGCTTTTTTATCCGTGTATCTATCACCTTCAAATCTTGTCTTCACTTATCTTTCTCAGACATCTATTGATTAAGACAGCCAGAGGCTACACTCAATATAATGATTCAATATATCTGTCAACACACATAAACTAATAATTGCTTTATAAATATGTGTTAATCTATTTAATAAAACGAAAATCAGATTCATTTTTAAGTTAAGGAGTGTTACACAGGGGGTGAAACAAGGACAATCATTATTCATCGTCAAATAACATTGTGACATTTATTGTTGCGGTAAGTAAGTCCAATGAAACCCTCAGACATTGCCTTCTTTTTACTTTTGGGTTATCCTGTTGCTTGCAAATGTTTCTTCATGTGTTCAATGCTGGATTATCTTTGATGTGTGTCTTACAGTGAAAGGGACAACAATGGATAGGGCGCATTAAGCAAAGATTTTGGTTTTGAATACAAAAACATTATTTCCTGTCACTATTGTTGTCTCTTTTTTTCCAGCTTTTCTTTTCCCTAAAACTTCAGACTGACTATAAAGAACAATTTATCTTAACTGTGCATTTCTCTGCTGCCTTTTTGTCCAGCTCATTACCAGATGTCCTCACCTCTGCAGTCTCACTTGCATCATGCAGACTGGCCTTATTATGCCTTAATGAACATTTTGGCCTCCCATCACAACGACAAGCATTTTAATAGTTTCATCACCTCGCCCGCACAAACATGCTGTCTGTATTCCTCTCACAAGCTTCCTGCTCATCTTCAGTCAAAATGGCACATTTACATTACATCACTAACGCATGTCATGCCAAAGCTGCTGAGTCAAATATATCTTGATGGGTTAATATGGGTTGCTTATGCAAGCGACTCACAGTGGCTGACAGCATGTGTGCCATCCAATGCAGGGTAAAACCTAGATACTTCCCCTCAATCTAACAGAAATGTGTCTCTTATATCGACCGGGTATATTTGTTGACTTGTTTACTTAGGGTTCAATTAGATTTTTAAGGATTTAACTACACATTTTACATATATTTTGGTATCAGTGTTGAAACTTAATTATTGAAGCTCATCCACAGGTGATTTAAAAAGACAGAAAATCATGTATGCATGTGAAAACAAACTACAGACGTACATTCATACAAACACATATATATATATATATATATATATATATATATACTATGTGGCCTACCTTTGCGGGCAGTCTTGATGCTGACTGGCTGGAAGCCTCCATTGAGGGCGGAGGTATCAATGATGTCAGAGTCAAAGTCGCGGTGGTTCTTCCTGTAGATGAAGAGCGCCACGACCACAGAGATAACCAGGCACATGATGACCGCGATCACGATGCCCACATACAGCGCTACATCATCTGTACTGGGAGCCACTGGAAGAAGAGGAAGGGGCGGGGGGGGGGCAAAAGACAAAGAAAAATTGTATTTTAAGATCTAATAAGTTCAACATCAACAGCTTTCTTTCCCCGAGCTTGCAGGAGTTGTGATGAAGCCATTATCTGCAGACTAATATCCTGGCTTAGCATAGAGCCGGATATTAATAAGCATCTACTGGGAAATAAAATGCATACACTATATCTCCTGTCGTTTTTTAATGTCTGCCCGCTGTGTCAAATAATCTCGCTTGTATTTAATAATTAAGGACACTCTTGATTGTCAAACGTGAAAACAGAAAATTATGCTTGTAACACTTTATTGTCTTTCAGTTTTGCCATCTAACACTTCATTTTGGGGCACACAATTACTACTGTAGTGATTTTAACAAAGTCCCTGGTTAACATATCCTTTAATAACACATTTAATAACACATAATATGTTGTGTGTGAGAGGGAGTTAAATACCACGAATCATACCGATAATTAGAAAAAAGAAAATAAATATAATGATGTTAAACTCTGTGCACAACGGAGCAATTAATAAGGAGGGCTGGTCCACTGCCATCCAATGACACGCTGTCCTAATAAGCAGACTCAGAAGCGAGATCAAAAGTTCTGAAGACGGAGATATAGATGTTTTCATCTTCAAATTATCCTGCCCTGTGTTGGAGTTCAGAGACTGTCTCTGTCTTTGTTCTTAGACACTGTAGATAAGATCTAGACATAGCTTGCATTTCTCAAATTGTCTTTCATCTCTGTCTCCTTCCCGGAGTTTTTCTGTCCACTTTCCAGCTGGAGAAACCTCTGTGATTAGCAGGCCTGGCATGGAAAGAGCGACTGTTGGAAACACAGACTCAGACAGGCACTCATTACCGATCAGACCTTTTAATGGATGCCTACTGACAGTCTGAACTTTCTGTAGTGTTGGGTAAAGAATGTCCTTCACTGTCACCAAGTTGACAAATGGGGGGGAAAACAATTCTTTAAAAGGTAGCGAAATGTCAGAAGGCATGTGTGAGCCTGTACTGTATGTGTGCATTGTTCAATGCGTGATTACACACTGTAAAGTATATGTCATTGGGCTTACCACATGTCAAAGACCAAAGAATACACACACTTTATTATTTTAGAGAAAGTAAAGTTATTTTGATAAGAGCCACATATCTGTTTTTGAGATCAGTTAAGTATGCAAATGACAGAGAATCTGCACCAGTAGAGGGCAGCATCAGCCATAGATCCATACACAAAGCTTTCAGGACATGATGCCGAGCATTTGTGTAAATTAGCCTCATGTGTCTCAGGGATACAGATGGCACTCAATCTGTGTCTCTTGTGTTCTCTTGCACAAAGGAGAAAAAGATGGAGAAAAGCAAGAGAAGGGAGTGTTTTTATGACACTAAGAAGCCATACGTTTTTCTTTTTTACTACATCCTTAGCCTCAAAGTGTAAAAGCACTTAGATAATTTTTCTACAGCTAAAACTCAATGTTTATTTAGTCGGATGCAGTTTTCGAAAAATCTATTCAAACAAGAACACCACTCAATTAGTAAAAAATCCTTCATATATTTCAAATTCTATCGACATGAAACTGGGTATGACCTTCATCAGGGCATTCATTTTTGCTCCCAGCATTAACATAATCATTAGAAAGTAGAGTTTCTGTAGGTCAAGATGTACTGAATGGCCACAATTAAAGAGGCGGGGGGAAGACTTTGTTTCCCTCTGCCCTGAAGAAGGACATGTGTGGCCTTACCCGCTCTTTTCAGCCTCGACTGAGACATCACATTAAAGAGGAGTGTCAAAATATATCCTCATATACTGGATGTTAGGACTCTAATCCTTCCTCCAGCAAGAGACGAGAACAGAAATCAGAGCAGGGGGCCAATGATGAAAGTCTGAAAATGTAATTTCACTGTGCTTCCTCTGCCAAGCTGCCCCTGCAGTTATTTAACATATATCCCCTCAGTCGAACAATCTTCTAGCCACGCTTTGATGATAAAGGCAGCAACCTGCTAAGTGTAAGCATTAAAATGTATCACTTAGATGAATACATCCCTTTGAACATGAGCCATTGTCGGAAAAGGAAAAGTACAAGAAATGGAAATGAAAGGGATTATTGAACACTTCATCAGGACTGGTGAGATACAAAGAGAAATAAATATACACTAGGAAAGGAATTATGGGTTAAATTAGTGCCAGAATCGGTGCCGGCTGAAGTTCAGGAGGAGCAACAGGGTAAAGGGCATCAGCTGTGAGAGACATGATAGAAAAATAGCAAGGAAATATACAGCTGGCTAGCAGAGGCACATTATGAAAAAAGACAAAGCTGAAATCAAAAAAATAAATGCCCATAGGTTGTTATCTGCATGTACAAAAGACAGAATAGCAGTAATGAAACATAGATGGACATGAAAAAACAAAGGGAAACACTCTTTTGTTTTGTGTTTTTTTGTTTGCAAAGACGCAATGTTTAATTAATTATTTATCTTGGTTTAGAAATGGCCGCAAATTTCTTGTGCAAAACCTGCCAATGAAGATTAGAGAACGAAAAACATATAAGAATGAATGGAGAAATAATGTGAAAAAATAAATGATACATGAAAAAAACTCACATGAATTTCCAAAACCACTCTTTTCCTTTGCTTCAGAGGACTTCTGATATAAGGAACCTTGAAGAGATTGTGGGTGGGAGAGAGAGTAGGGAAGGGAGGGGGAGGGGGGGTGAAGGGAGAGGGAAGGATGAAAATCAAATTCAAGCCAACAGAAAAACAAACTCAACAAATGAGACAGCAACAAACTCATGAGTAGGAGTGATGACACTAGGAAGCGATCTTTCTTGATTGTGCCCCTCCTCTCCAGATCTGTGTATAGAGTATGGAGATGGATGAGACGAACGGGGGGGAACATGCAGGTTCTGTGAGGAAGTGGCTCTATCTATCCACTGAGCTTAGTGCCTCAGCAGCAGCAGGACTGATCCTGGCAGGTGAGGGGATGGAGGGGCTGATAAAGTGTGGGCTCCAACAGTCAATAGAACCAACAGCCTTGTATATGTCGCTGGAAGGTGGATGGAGAGGTTGGTGCATGGGACAAAAGGAACGATTATGCTAGGAATGCAGGAAAGGGAAAAATGTTGAAGAGACAGATAGATTTTCTTGGGTGCCACCTGGGCTTTTGGTTGGCTTTTTTGTGGCAGTTGTTTCGGAAGGCAGTGTAGAGTGGCAGTCAGGGTTAGTGCAGTTGTGCACATAATATTCAGTCTCACAGGGACATCCATAAACAACTATACAAACAATGAAGTCCTTATTGGAGAGGGAGAGAGCCACAGGCAGACAAGTGGACCGACGGGAAAATCAATGGCTTGATAGATGGGGCTGGTGTGTTCATGCAATCAGGCACGGGTAGGCCGGGCCGGAGCAGGGGGAGGTGACTGTCAGGGTCAGTCTAACTGATGGCCCATTTGAACCCATCCTGTAGAGTTTCCATTCATCCTTCAGACTACAGTAGAGAAAAGCATGCTACGGTGGGTGGGCTCCAAGGGAAACCTCATACGCCCAGGGAAACAAAGATTATTCCTTACTGACAACATAGTGCTGGAGAGGAAGGGGGGGTCATGGTACAGGAAATCACTGTCTGTGTTTCGACCATTACTTACTCCTATGTGGCAAGTTTCCAACCTCAGAGAAGGATACTGTCGTCTGGCAAATATGATGTCATTGTTAGAATAGCTAAAGTTCTTTTTTCTTCCTTGGTGGGGAATCTACATTTACTGAAATCAATGATTATGCACCAAAGATATTTACATTTAATTCAAATGTATCATCCAGTATCGTGTTAATAACCTCAGGTTCCAGGAAGGCTGAAGCGATCCTCTGCGTAATGATTTCCCAGTGTCTGGTGTTTGATAGAAATAAAGCATTTGCCCTTGCTGAAGTACATGCTCCCCCTCCCTACATCAATATGTCAAGAAAATGTCATGTCTGAGTGCAGCGTTACCCTAGACCTGGAAAACAACATTGGGAATCAACGAAGGTAGAACACAGAGGGAGCACAACACAGATATGGAGACAGGTCAGCCTCAGTGAACTGTGAAAACTATACCCCTGTGTTAGAGTTTGGGAGAGGCAGAGTGCAACTTCTATAGATCAATCTGTAGACACATAACTCTGTTAACTCCAAACCCCAAACTCTCCGGCAGTCTAAATGTGATAAACAAGCAGCAAAGTTAATTATAACACAACTCTCTCCATTTTGACTCGGGTCAGTTATGTTTTTGTGCAGCGTTGGAGGCTGAGCATCAGGAATTCTATTTCCAACTCTGGTTATATCAAATTCCTTTGCCAGATTTCTGCGATGGATTGCAATTGAAATGATTTAAATAAATTCACACAACAGAAAATAAGATCAAGCTGCAATGGAATCCACAGACACGTGTTTGCTGAGATCCCAGCCCTGCACTGGAGGGAGCAGATCAGTGGTCTGAGGTGAGTTCAGATTGCATGCAACCTCCATTCCCAATCATATTTGCCATAATGTGAGCTTTTAGATAATGGGCCGTTCTCCTAAATGCTAGTGGAAATGGTCATTAGCATTGACATAAGTGGCTTCACCCTCTTAGCTTCCAAAAAAATCAATTCCTGAGATGATCCTAAATCTATATCCTTATGGCTTTATATTCTTTGCAAACTCACCATCAATCTACCCAGAACTAATGCATCTAAGGCAGGGAAGTGTAGGTTGAACATATGCTTTGCCGCAGAGGGAAATAAAATAAGATGAATAACACAAATAGCAGGACGTTATTTTTCAGATTGCTCCCCGATGTTTCTATACATTATAGACATATGACCCTGGCTATAAAATCAGCTAATGCATTCCTCTCACGCTGATGTTAAATGAAATCACTGAGTTGCAGTCCATACAAACGGACAACAGTACGGTATGCGTTTACTTTGGACAGAGACACGCAGATCCACCTAAAAATGCATATTGGACACCAATATGATGTAATCCGTAACGTATAATATATCATGTCGACACCATATTTGCAGGTATCAGTTTAATACCCTATAGTGCAGCAAAATCTCACATCAGCTGCAAACAGTAACGGCCAGCTGTATCACATTTTAAACATCCAGCAGCTGAGCCTCTGTTATATTATTAGTGTCACAATCACCATCTGTAGTAGATTATACACATGACGGAGGCATCTGTGACACTGAGTGGGTCTAAAACCTTCAGAGATGTTTATTGGGGAGGATCTTTATTAAAAAAGACACAGAGTTTAACTAAGTTACTGTGCAGTATTTCCAGCTTTTTCCTTTCCATCATCTTTCTCGGAGATCAAGGTATCAAACACTTTACCCAGTAGCTATATAACACACGGTAAACACACACGTGTGCATCAGAGAAACTGCAGGATGACTCAAAGCTGTGAACGTATTATAATGGAGAGGCAGCAGAATTGTTGGCTCGACTAAACTGCACGGCTGTTTTTAACTTGCTGGAAGAAGGAGAAGCAGAAAACAATTTGCTGCCTGCAGAAAAGTATCTGGCTGCACCACAAACTGACATTGGCCTTTTTTCGGCTAGCAACAAAACAAGAAAACCAATTAGAGAATTGTTATTTATGAGAAACAAATGTTTTCGCATCCTTGAGCCTTTTTTTGTACTTTAAAAACATTGTAAGTCTAGATTATCATGTACAATAGTGGCTCACTTTCCAACACATTCATTTCAGGGAAAAGGAGAAAGTCTACACTCGTGTTCCCTCCCACTGGACCTGAGGAATAAGCACTTTTTAAATTAAGGTAATAATCGAAGCAGCCTGGTATATTTGAACCCCTTGTGCAATTACAATATAATCACATTTTATTATTTTAATAACATCTCCCAAATGCCTGTGACAAGAATAATTACTTAAAGCACTTCGCCATGTGGCCAAGTCTTTTTTTAACATACACTTACATTTGCAGCAGAGAGAAAAGATTTGCAGGGGTTTCTGCTTTAATGTCACTTTTATCCAACATTTTGTGTGTATTATGAACAGGCAAATAAGGAGATGAAGTGCAGAAGACAGGGTGAAAGGCATTTTAGCATGTCTTATTGTTTATGTATGAGTGAGTCGAAACAGAGGGAGTGAGAGACAGGGTGAGAGTGCTATGCGGGGATGTGAAACACAGCGGGTGAAACTCATGGTCAAAGGGTGCAGAAATGTCTCTTGTTGGCTGGTCAGAGAGAGTAGCAGAGGATTTGTCGGGTACTCACTCTGCATGCACATCCCATCGGTGCAGTTCTTGGACAGGAGCACCATGCCCTCACAGTCCTTTCCCCCGTTTTTGGGTGCTGGAGAGCCGCATTCCCTCCTCCTCCAGTGGGTGCACTCTGTCCCACAGGTGGACCACTTACTCCACACTGTCCACAGGCCATCCACTACCACACAACAGACAGGACAGACAGATGGGGGGGGGGGGGGGAGTGAATGAAAATGGACGATGAGAAGATGAAGAGAAACGAGTGCATGAGTGGGTGAGTGGATACGTGATTGAGACAGCGAGAGATATGTGGGAGAGAGACAAACACGTAAGGGTGGAGGCACAAACAGAGCGAAATATGCAAACACCGAGTTGTATCATATTTTATGTTTTTTCGTTTTTTGTGCACCTTTACCCTTTTCCTCCCACTACGAAGTGGGTGTATTGTAATGTGATGCCATACCTGGACAGAGAGGATTGCATGCCAGCTTCTGGATGCCTTGCCCCTCACAGATGGCGCCGCCGTTGAGTGGGGCCGGGTTGGTACAGCTGCGTGTGCGTTTCTGGTAACCACGGCCACAGCGGCTGTTACACACTGACCACTCTGTCCATGTAGACCATCCACCATTTACTGGGAGACAATGAAATGAAACATGTTAAAACACTACCTATACCAACCTCATTCTTACATTTATATTACATTTTCTAAAATAAATTAAAAGTTGGAAAAAAGGAAACAAAACCAATAAAATGCGTCAATTAATAAACAGGCAACATAATAAAAGACCGTTTTTACAGACAAAATCAGGAATGCTAAGTAAAAGCACTGAGCGACACACAATTGCATTGCTCATTGTAAAGTGTATACTGTTTAGTTCTTGTGTATTTGACCCTGATATATCAGGCTGTTACTTTGCCATGCAGTCAGAGTCAGACAGTAAATTCTGGTCAGATAGCGACATTTTCCATTCACTGACTCCTCCTAATGCCTTCCTTCCCTCTCTCATTCATATCTGTCAGCGACTAAATCCAGTGCAGAGTGACACGACGGCTTGTGGCTGAGAACAAGTCTGTGGCATTTGAGATGGTGGAACTGGGCCCCTTGGAGCCTCCGACTTTCAAATGTGACATGCTTATGAGTGAAGCCCAAAATATTGGACTCTAGAGGAACACTGCCAAAGCCCCACATTTATATACTGTCTACTCTCTTTCCTCCGTGGATTATGGATATATCTCCTCTCTCCCTCTTGTTCTCCTTTGCTGCCAGCTTGTGCTCCTGTTTCCAGTGTCCTTGTAGTCGGTTTGAGCTGGAAATCACTGGGCTAAAAACAGATTGCCTGTCCTTCTCACTTTTTCATCGGTAGTATCGGACACAAATCTCCCTTATCCTTAGGGTTTCTCATGCTGCTTTATCGATGTACAAATGTACTTTCATATACTGCACAACTGTGCATAAAGGACAAGTACCCCATTGTTGGCTTGGAAAAAAAAGCAGACAGAACTTACAGACAAAGAGGCTTGTTGTACTCTCAAGGATGACATCAAAGCAGTTTTTTGCCACTTAGTCCTAATAAAAAGCGTAAGTGACAGAAAAGCCTTGCACAGACAGCGACCCTTGTCCCTGAAATCGGCTTTCTTGGATTTACAATTTGTGTTTCTACAACGCCCTTACATTGATCCCCACCAGCCACATTGTTCTCAATGTGCATGAGACAGCGGCGAAAAGTAATGAGAAAATTATAGATCTGAAACTTAACCCTGGTGAATGTATCAGTTTCAAGCATCTGTTCACTCTTGTGTCTCGTGTGTTTACCGATCCACATGCAACACCTCTTTACTCAGTGTGAATATGCACAGCCTCCAGCAAGCATTAAAGTTCCAGGCTGCACAATAACAGTCATGTTAGCTGATGTTAGGAAAACAGTGGGTGAGTCTGTGTGAAACCACAGCGGGGGTCCCTTTAAGTAAGGCTCAGCCACATCAGCACCTCGCTTACAGTTCGGAAAATGACTAATCTTCCATCCCTTGCACACCTTCCGGCAGAAACAAAATGAGAGAATGTAACATGCCGCAGGAAAGAGAGGGATTTGTTTTACGCAGAGTGACTTTGAAAGTTTTATTTTGAGTCGAGGTGCCTTCTTATAGTAATTCAACACTTTTCCTCTGCACTAGTGTCTGGCTTTACTGATCCCTCATGTGGCCAGTAAGGAGGAAATGTGTTTTTGGATCTCATTGACTGGTCTTCAATGTTAAGTTAGTCATTTTTACCATAGACGATAACTGTGGCGGTGGTGCTGCGTCTCTTGGCCACGATGTTCTTAGCAACACAAGTGTAGTTGGCAGTGTCAGAAAGGCGGGCCTGTTTGATGATCAGGTTATGGTCGATCGTGATGTAGAAGTTTCTGTCATCTGCAGGGTCAATAACTTCCTCGTTCTTTAACCACTCCACCTAAGAAGAAAAAGAGAACAGAACATGAAAAGACAGGCAACAGAAACGTCTTTCAAACAGTAGCTGTAATAAGACATTTTGACCTCAATTAAAAGTGTAGAAAAAAATCCCAGCTAAGTGTTCAAACAGCTATTGTTTTTCTTGTTTCCGACTAAACTATCAAGTAGCAGTGTTTGCAAGAATTAGAGCATTTATGTCTCAGAGTTCCTGCTACAAAAAGTCAATGGCTATCATGTTCATTTTATTCTCCCGTAGAACAACACACCACAGAAACAGCAGCCTTACTAGACAGTCCAATTCCTGAAGCTGAGAGGTTCTATGACCTTTTCTTTTGAACTTCATTTCTCTAATGATACAAATATTGAACTCCTGGCGCTATCACAGAACAGGGAGCCTTTATTTTGCTGTAATTTACCAAGATCCTTTTTCTCTTCAAAAGGTGTAAAGGTTGTGAAGGTTTGGAAAAGAATAGCAGTGCTGTCTCACGTTGCAGCAACACAAATATTTGCTGGCTCTCTGGTTTTCTTCAAAGGAGCTGTCCAGTGGTGGAAAGGTCTGGCAAAAAGCTAACTTCCTGTGTATTGTGATATCCCATGAGGAGCAGGGCCTGATAAGAGATAAGACCCTAAGGAGCAGTACAGGCAAAGATAAGTAGGAATGTTTATAAAGGGTCTTTCTCATGGAAGATAAAGTATCTCAAAATAAAGTGGGACAATAAGCTGATATAAGGCCTGCGGAGACAAAGCGGTGTGCAGGCTCACTGTTGTTGTTGTTAGATAAAAAAAACAGCATGTAGTGATGCAGAGTCGTACAACACATTGGGCATATTGTAAGACCAGCATTGTTAGAACTTTCTCAAAGGGAGAGATGGGCTGATTGTGACATGCACTGAGTTACATGCATCACCAGCTCCACAAGTATCTGTGTTTGTTTGAGATGACAGATATCAAAGACGCCATCAGAGTCACACCTCAGCTGCCTGCTCTCTTATCCAGTGGGAAAACATAGGAAAAGCTAGAAGAAACTATTTTTAATACTACACAATTATTTCATACCTAAACTCTACGTTCCCAATCTTATAATACAACACAAACACAGAGCAGTTCATAAAACACCATGACAAACTGACATCTTAACAGACACTGGATGTAAAGTCAATATGAGGAGAGCTATACAGTAAACCTCTGTAAGCGGTGTATATTCTCTGCAGATTCGGTGCTTATGATTGTTTTTCTCCATAAACATGTATTAGCTGATTTAATCTCATGCAGCTGGAAAGGATGGGATTCACGCATAACATCTAGCAGCTTAAATTAAACCTCGCTCTCACCATGCAATAAACTGCATGACATAAATTGGGGTGTATGCATTACATCTGTCACTCACTCAGAGACTGTTTTTAGACATCATCTTTATTCCTCATGATGCTACTTTTAAGTGTAAAAAGACCAGGTGTTTATATTGGCGCTCATTTTATTTAATTTTAAACTACATGATTCAATTAGCTATAATACCACACAGTTAATAATACAGTAACTGCGGTATGATAGCTGACCAAAGGTACAAACCATTTATGTTTATAAATCTGTTTTTAAATCATCTTTCATATTTATTTTTGTAATTATGGTTGTGATATGTAACATGACTAAACCTATGTTACGAATTGTGTTAAATTGTGTACTTACATCAGGGGTTCACAACCTTTTCTCCCAAGGGCCCCCCCAAATGACTCCTGTTGGAAGTTGCAACAGCGGTAATTAAAGTTTAAAAGTCTCAAAAATGCTACAACTACTGTCATAAACTGGATGAATGTGAAGTATTTTGTTAAAGGACGATGAAAGCGTAATTAAGGAGCTCTATTGGAGTGACTGATTATTGGAATCAGGATTAATTCATTTGGATTCCCGCTGAATGAAGAAATTAAAGGAGGGTGCAAGTGGAAACAATTCACAAAGGGATTAAACTGTCTAAAACACATGCTCAAAGTAAGCCGGATTTTGCCGTTGTGTTTATGTGGATTCAAAAGTTGTAAATAATCTACAAAATGGAGGAGACCGATCTGATCAGAGCAACTGTGACGAAATAATCCAACTGAAACCGGCATGGACAATGACTATGTTTTAAAAATGCGCTTATCCAGAAAAGCCTGGTTTGGACACGTTACGGGCAGAAGAAACATTTCTATTAAAGAAAAAATTATACATTTCTGTCTTTTTATGCCTTTAATAGCTACTAACTTGAATTTTTATTTATATTTTATTGTAATGTAGAGACAAGGCTTTTAGTGACAATCATGTATTGAGTTACAATTATATGTATAAAAAAAAAAAAGTCTAAATATGATATTTGGCCTCAAATCATCTGAGGCCTGGCGCCCCCCCTGCGATCTTTGGCGCCGCCCAGGTTGGGAACCACGGACTTACATTATCCTAAATGTTTCAAATACATTTTTAACATTGAAAGCTCCCGTAATTTGACTTTATTTTCAGTCTTAAAGCACCTTTTCACAAAACACTTTTTAGATCTTAATCGTTTTTTTTCTTTTTTGGAATTAAAGAGTTAATTATTCAGACATCCTTATTTACCAGATAAACAATGTTTACAACCTTATCTTAAAGTGAGTAGCCCCTCTGTCCTGTGTCCACTAGGGAAAGAGATTTTTAATCTGCTTCATTCTGTGTTTAATCTCAAAACATTTATGCAATGGTTACTCCAGGAATGTATATCAAAGCCTCTCCATAAATTATAGCTGTATATAATTAGGCATTTCATTAATTTGCTATTAAGTTGGCTTCTGTTTTTATTGTAGTGCAACAAATCTGCCTTGGCATCTGCTAAAGTGGCAGTCAGACATCTGTCATGACTTTCGGGAGAGGAGCCATATTAGATTTATATAATAATTCACTCAGCTGTAGCTTCAGGTGACATTTTCTCCCCTTGAGGTCTGAACACTGAAAATATCTTTCCCAAAGATCTTCTTATTATAAACGGTATTGTTTTTATTCACATATTATACATAAGGTAAATAACGGTTCAATATGTTTATCTTTATTCACTATGATGAATTCAGATTACAGGAAGGATAGTCGATGCAATGTATTCATTGTATGAGGATTATTGAGATTTTCGTGATTTAGTTTGTGATAGAATGTCACTATTCATATTAAATAATACATTGTACTAATAAGATACACATGAAAGAAGGACCCCTTTGATTGGATAACAAAGATTTGACAGTGATCCCATTTTGTCATTTATTGTGTCTTTTGTTCCCCGTGCGTTCCCTATGGAAAGTGAGCGAACGCAATTCCGATAAAACAAATAAAGATGATGGAAACAAGAAAAACAATGGGTTTTGTTTACACCATTAATATATTGTTATTTAGCTCCTTTCAGCGTGTGCAGAGCACCGAGCATTAGTAAGTAAAAGGTATTTTCTGTGAAAAGAGATTGACAGCTGATACAAAGAGGTGGTTTCCAATTGTTCCCCAATCACAGAGGCAGCCTCTCCAAACGTGCTGCGTTCAGATGTCAAGAGCACTTTTATATGAGAAGGTAATTAAAAATTGAACAAAAGAGCTTTTCAGCACAGATGGAGGGGTGGAAGGAAGACGGAGTGACGAGGGATAGAAAGTGGTAGAAACTCATGTCAGAAGTGGGAACGTGTGTGTGAGAGAGGAAAAGTGAGCAACAGTTCACCCATCATTTATTCTGTACCGAATATAATTAGGACTCATTAATAAAACCAGAGATGAAAAGGTAAGCCAATGTCTACACCACAGTGAAAATATTTCAAATGATGAAATGTTGCAGAAGACTACATCTCACATGGCATTCATCCAACTTCCTCTCATGCCAACAGACTCAAACATGCACACACAGACACAAACTTGCACACACACACAGATACTCGCAGCTCGTTAGCGTCTGATTGGCAGTGAAACATCCGGAGAGGTAATTTGCACATTTCTTGTCATTAACTAAGGGAAATTGCCACATGTCAGCTGTCATAAAGAGAGGGAATCTTACTGTCTGGAGGGAGACAGCCAAGTGAAAGAGAAAGACAGTAAGAGAAAAACCTAAACTTATGAGAAAGTCAGACAAAAAGCAAGACAGGTAGGCACAAAACTGAAAAGAGCAAATTGCGGAGTGAGAAAGAAAGCAGGTGTACTATCAGTAGGAGGACGGTCACTAGTGTACCAAAACAAATATGATAAATCATCACGAGGAGGCAAGAATAAACACACCAGAATAAAGACGGGGAGTGGAGAAAAACGTTACAGAGAAATGTTTTGAAGAGGTAAACAACAATGAATCTTTAGGAAAAGTTAAAGACTTAATTGTGAGGTAAACAAAGAAGAAAGACATCCAACTGAAAGGAGGCTGATTTGTCATCTCGAGCTCTGGAAGAAGCACACACTGATGTATCGGATGGTATTGAATGTAATAATTAAGGTAAAAAAAAAGACCTATCAAAGGAAGGTACTATATAACGTTATGGTTTCTTAAAGATGAAACCAGATGCATTAACATTTTGTTTTCAGGTTTTTGGAGGGAGCCTATATGATGGTCCACATCCTCAGCCAGGTGACGGATTATGATGCACATCCACTAGCAAACATGACAGGCTGCAGACCGGGCTGTAACCAAGGAGTGGAATGTGTCAAAGTGTGCCAGCACAACACCAATTAGCCCAATATACAGAACACACTGTATACAATCCACTCACTTGGTAGGAACCAGTGCAAGGCATAACCATTCATTACTCATCGCTGTTGTGTCAGAAATAGAAGGTACAGCCGAGTGTGGGGGTGGAGAGGGGTGTGAAAAGAAATGTTCCACGGAAATGCGTGAGACTCCTCTACAGAGTCATTATGAGCTCTACTGCTCCTTCGCATGAAGTCTAACTATCTAAGCAATGTAATTTATTCATTTGCCTTTTTTCTCAGGATATATCCGCCGCAGGCTTGAATGACACACCTGGAGAGAGAGCCACAAAAGGTTACAAACTGATTATTCAATCATTCACTACGAGACAACAAGCCATATGCTCGGCATCTGCCTGCATGACAATAATGGAAATGTGAGCTGTATAAATATTAAGAAGCTGAAACGCGCCATCAAGGTGTGATATCTCGAAGTGTGAGTGGAAGACTGTGTCTATGCCTGGCTGTATTTCTTGCTTGTATCTTTGGCTGTATGTGTGTTTTTGAGGGTGGATATGGAAGAGGTGAAATGGGTTGGGGGTTGGGTGAAGAAAAGAGGGCGAGGTTAGGTAACAGGGGTGGAGTTGGAGTGGTTGGTGTCCATGCAGAGGACGGATCACTGAGACTTGAGCCAGGAGTAATGACATCCTCCAGCTCTGTCCTGCCTAGAGCTCTCCACAGTCTGCTGGAGGAGAACAGTCATTTCTTAACTCTAAGGACAGCCAGACACTTCACTGCTGCAACCCAGCTCTCTCCATTTTCTCTTGCACATGCCTCTTAAAATATGATTCCGAGAATGACTCACGGCCAACGCGTCATAAAGTTGGGGGGAGTTTATGTTTTTACCACTGTGTTTGTGTCCTCCTTTTAGGGACGGATACGAAAAAGTGTGTAATCTTAGGTATAAAGTTCACCCTCGTCCACAAAACAGTTGATTATATTTTGATCATGATGATTGGACAAGACTTCACCAAAATACTGAACATAGTTTGTAAAGCCAGACCCTTTGGATAAACTCCAGTGTGGGTGGACAATGATCTGGCTGCAGAGAAGCATGAAACACAAGTGATTTTATGAGGAATATCAAATAATAAACTAGTGAAAAATAAGGTTGCAGCTTTGCCAGCTGAAAAACTGTGTGATACACTCTGTGTATTTGGAGTCCTTGGTCTCTCAGAGTTTCCTTTAGCCTTTTAAAAAAGCTCAATAGATAACTCCCCCAAGGGAGAGGGTTTGTGTGCACCGAGAGGTCAGAACTCTCTTAGAATAAAATGCAACCTTCAGAAATATGTATTAAAATGCTTGAACTGATTCACAATCTCTGCTTGAGCAGCTTAAAAAAATGTCGAGTGAGAAACCCTTCATTTTTACGTCATTAACTGAAAATACCTACTGACATTGAGCAATTCAGCTTCCTTGTGATTCAAGGATGCTTTGACAATTTAGATCTTTCACATTTTATTTCCTTTGCAACTAAACAAAGAAAGTGTTTAAGTGAAAATGGTGAAGGCTTGTGCATCAAAACATGAAGACTGGCGAGGAGGATTTCAGGACATTTGTTGGTCTTGTATCCTTGTGGTATCGTTTTTGGTTTTGATTTTGTGTATAGGTTAACATGTTTGCATCCTTCTAGAGCCCGAAACAGTGCTTCTTATCTCAGTCCTATCATCATGAATATTCTCTCCTCTTTCTCATATGGTCCGATGAAATACATAGGCACAGAAAGAAAACAAATTCCAGTCGTAAGTTATGCATGTAAATGTTTGTTAAGGCCTGACCCATTGTAGGTAACAGTAGGAAGGGCAGTGACGTGCACAGCTCACACATGTTTGGCTAATAGAGTAAATCACAGCATTTGCAGGAGGAAACTGCAGTGATTGACAGGTGAGTGCCTGAAGGGCAATCTTTGGTTAGTTTCCAGAGGGATTTGGTCTGGCCTCCTGACACTTTCTCTCCCATGGGTAACCTTAATGAAAATGCACTTCCTGTTTCACTGGGTACTGAAGTGTTGTTACTCTTGACATTCCTGGGCCCTCTCCTAACTACACTCTAGCATTTCAACTAGGAGGAAGCACTCAGCTATTTTTTGACAAGGTGACCTCACGGGCTGCTGTTTGCGCTATGCCTCCACTGCGCCTGTTATGTGGAACTGGACCTAAAATCAACAGTAAATCACTGACATTTACATGGTCTGATGTGTGGTCAAGATGTATGCCGGATCTCCATAATGCTCCACAGTCAAGATATTCCTGCTAGATCAGATTATCTAACATAACACGTAATGGTCATAATCGACACATTGAGTCAATAACAAAAAGTGAGAAAATATTCTTTGAGCATAATTGCAAATCTGCTTTCCCCATGGATTCATAATACTGCATGTGAAAGCGTTGAAATTGGGGCTGGCTCCTGTCCCAGCTGTCTAAATTAATCGGACTTCGTTTTCTCACTTCTCTGTATGAGGGAGTGTGAAGTAAAGATCTTTGTGTTTCTTGGCTTTCTTCTCAGTAAAGCCAATGGACTTAATCATGGCAGCAGGGCCTCTTCCCTGCAGAGCATCAATGACTTGTTACCCATGATAACACGGCAGGACCTCGGCTGACTGAGGGGATGCCTGAATTAAAATCCTGGTTCCATGGAAACAGGCTCAGCAGCTTGCGGTGCTGCATCACCTCTGAACTCTTGTCTTTCTCTCGGGGCTGTGACAAGTGCACTGAAGTGGAGATGGAGATGGAGGGCATGGGAGAAGAAAAGACGAAGGAACAATAAGCACATTTCATTCCACAAAAGGAGATTTAAGTCCATTTTATGAGCCTGCCACATGTTATTAAGTATGAAAAGAGGCTTTCTGTAGAGGCCCTTAAGATGTTGATGAAAGAGCTTCATGGAGGTATTCAAAGAGAATGAGCAGTGTTGGCCAGATGAAAAGTCTTCCATTCCCATCTTTACCTTTATTACTCTATCTATGGGCAGCACTCGGCAACTGAGACCACGTAACACAGAAACTGAGCCTTTGCTGCCAAATCACTCCCTCTCCTATCCTTCCTAGAATAGTCTCAACAGTTACATTTTCCTTCTGCTATTCATTTCACATTTATCAAATATTCACGGAAATGGAAAAGTGTAACAATGATTTTTAGGGAGTCTGGTGAGTGTCTAAAGTATTCAGACCATACAAGAGGTTCAGATGACTGAATCCTTGTGCTATTTATGAAACCTCACTCTCAGTATTTCAGTCATCGAAGCGCCGGAGACCGAAGTTCCATTGGTAACGGTCTCAAGGAGAGCCAAAATAAATGCAGGCTGCTTGTTTTCTTAGTGTGTGTGTGTGTGTGTGTGTGTGTGTGTGTGTGTGTGTGTGTGTGTGTGTGTGTGTGTGTGTGTGTGTGTGTGTATTCCACGTCTCAGGGAGTATCTGCACACCAGAAAACCAATGTATCAAGTGTGAATAACCTGTCGAAAATAAGGGCCAGGATATTTCAGACTCAACTCCTAATATGAAAACCTCTAAGATGTCTGAATGGAACTCTTTCATAACTTCTGTAAGGAAACGCTGCTGCATCATCAAAAAACAATCATTATTATTCAGCATAATGTTTAGATGTCAGTGCAAAAGCTGCTGCAAACTGCCAACAAAGACTCAAAACCATTTAAATAGAATCACAGAACGTCATTACTGTGGTAAACCATAGTGAAAACCTATAATGCAAATCATCTGAAAAGTGGAAAGACAAGACTGACACTGGATAACATCAAGTAGCGCAGTTCCACTTTGTAATCTGAGATCAAAACAAATTGTGATTGACTATCTTTGATTCTCCAGAACGTGGGCTTCGTAGCGCTGTAAAAGTTTGTGTAGGTGAGTTATTTTGCTTACTCATCGTCAAAAAACAGTTGCATAAATGTGGCATCAAAGCACATCATAACAAAAGTGATCTTTATTAAAACTGATTAAAACTCTCTGCAGTGAGAGATTTTCCTCAAAAAAACTCTTACGTTTATAATGAGATGGCAACAAAAGCATGTGTCAACTTTCAGGTCATCATCAGCAAATATATTTTTTCCAGACAGTCAGCCACGATAAAACTATTTAATAGATGGAATAGACTTTCAGTGCTCAGTTGAGTTGAGCAGACAATGCCCTTGATGGTACTCTAACATAAGAACATCCGTGTGGAAATGCTGCAATGTGAGTTTTTGTGTGGTTGCAGCTTGGCTTCTTTAAGAAATGTTGAACCCTGCCACACAGCACAATGTCCATCACATCCAGTCCACATGATTTTACAAAAGTGCTGTAAGTGTACGGGGTTTATGGCTCAGCCACAGCCTGCCATCCTGCCAGCCTCTCCCTCGCTAGGCAGAGCCTGCAGGAACCACAGAGCGGACTGACAGCCCACTGGAGGCCTGACAACAGCCCACTGGATCCAACCCCGACAAACCTCAACAGCTCCTCTCCCTCAGCCTCTCTCATCCCCCCTATATTATTTTTTGTCTCTGAGAGGGTGATATATGACAGATTTTCCCTTCTCAACGGCTGCTACACATTGCTGAAGATTCATATGTAACCACAGACTTAGCCCGTCTGCTTTTTCCTAAGTTTTTTCTACTGCAGGCATGTGTGAGAAAAGGCCTGACAAACACAGATGAGAAAGCAGCATTCAGTTTTGTCCTTTTTTCCACTGAGACAGCTGGGTTTGAGCTGAGAAAAAAGAGGAAAAACAACTTGTGGAAAGGAACTGTTGTCTTTTGTGTAGCCATTAGGTAAGTATGGGTAATTAAAGGAGCTGAAAAAGTTCCTTTGTACACACACAAAATCCAACTTGATCATAGAAGGAAAAGTAAACAGAGAAAATAAACATTGCGCTCAGCGAGAATATGGACATGCAGGGAGAATTTTAATCCATTCATACTTGGTTTCTTTTTTTAAGACGTGGATTGCCACACATCATATCCTAAATGTTCCTCTTATTTGTTGAATAGATGGCTTTATATTTAAAACACCACTGAATTCCCTTGACAGCACATACCTTTACCCGGTCTGAAAACTGCTATTAATGTTGACAAGCCTCCTACAGTAATTACCATTCATTGTAAATCTGGGTTGCCACAGCAACTCTATATCTCAAAAAGCATAGATGTGTCATGATTGGACCAAAGCTGAGTCTTTAATAGCTGCACTGAGCCAATCCAGGATTGACAGAGAGGCCTCAGACAGGCGGCAAAATCACCAATACTAAATGGCTGTTACAGCAACACTATCAGACTGAAGCTTGGATTGTATAAGGAGAGTCTGCCGAGTGCCAGTCCCAAACTTTCCTCCATTTAGCCTGTCAGCACTTTCAGCGGGGATAAATGCTGTGCAGTTCCACTCACTTAACTCGGCTTTTCCAGGTCAATCACAAGCCTTAACAGAGTTCAGTCCCAACACCCCGTACTCAAAAAAAAATACACCAAAGCCACCCCACCCATCAAACCACCCTTTCATCCTCTATTTATGTTCCTGCAATCTCAACTGAGCCTTTTCAAATGCAGCTACCACAGCGCTCCACTGTAAGGCAGGAAGGAAGTAGAGCAGGGAGGCGATATTGGCTGAACTAAGGTAACACAGCAACACAACTGGTTTTCCCCCCTACAGCAGATAATTACAAATGTTCTCCCTCAGACCAAATTCCAGTGACTGGCCGATGTCCAGGAAATACCAAAACAGCTTTAATAGCCCTGGCAGTGATGGAAAAGACTTCCTTATCTGTGCGCTGGACTGTGTCAGATTTATTCAGTTCGTTATTTCATTACAACTTCTGTTATAAACGGCATTCACAACGGAGGAAAATTCTGCTATCCACACAGTTTCCACCTTTTATATCATAAAAGAACAGAACCACACTAACAAAACATATATTACATGCTAATGACTATATAGCCTATGCTATACAAACAATTATGTGGGAGTTAAACAGTTTAGCCTATCCATTATATACCTAAAAAAACTCACCAGAAATGATGGGGACATTTCAGCAGAAGCTAAACAAAACAAAAAGATTCAGAGAAGTTCTTCACATAAACCTCTTTTCTAAGCACCAGTTTATTGGATTTGAGGCGAGAACTTTTGACCAGGCTTAGTCTGGATAATCACAACTCCCTGTGTTTCTATGGTGAATATGTTTGAGTGCATATTAGAACTAATCCTTTCAAACAAAAAATACAATTGTCCTTATAACTAAAATTCTCTGGCTCAGAGAAATGTATTTTCAGTCTTACCTCAGCAGCTGGGATGCCTTCAGGTGGGCGACATTGGAGGAGCACTTCCTGTTCGAGGGACACTTCCTTCCCGAGAGGTTCCTGGTCAAATGTCTTCCTCAAGTCTACAATGAACAGAGAGAAAATGTCAATATTTACCTCTACATAAGTGACAAGTAGATATGAGGGTTGTTTTTGACAGCTTTGTTTAATGTTAAATGCTTAGTCAATCAATAAAATAGTATTAGTATTCTCAGAAAAACTTCACAAGAAATGCAGGATAACTCATGAATAATAATGTGCAGAAGAAATACACAGTGTGTATTTAAATGTTGGAAACAGTAACTTAGATTTCTTTCTAACTGCCATTCTCCTTCAGCACACAGATATCTCTGCCTGTAGTAGATAGAAGGAAGATAAGGAGACTTGCTCCAATAAAATACAAATTTTTTGTGGAGTGAGAGCCCTGATGGAGTAGCGCAGGGCAGACATAGTGGAGCTGACAGGGCAGGATTACTGAAGGTGTCATGCTACACTGAAACCCAAAGCCCATTAGACATATATCATAACCTGCTGCACAGACTGAGACAGGGGCAGCGGGCATCATACACAACAACATCAGGGAGGGATGAGAGAGAGAAAATTGACTTAATGGGTAGTTGAAGTACTATTTGGGAGCTTTGGAGTCACTGAAGCATCAAATCTACAATCAAAACCTCCAAACTCCACATATAACATTTCTAAAGCCTTCACAATATTCCTGGCAAACACTCTTTGGCCTTTTAACTGACACATTCAATCTAAAGCAGTAACCACATCCACCACAGTATGCTTTAAAATAACATGTTTTTCTTACATAACATTTATATAGAACGTGGCGTGAACTGAACTCTGCCATCGCTAAGGCAAGGCAGTTCTGCTAAGAAAAGATAAGTCAAGATAAGAATGACTTAAGAAGAAGAGAAGAGAGAACTAGAGACTGAGAGAATAAAGTGAACCATATAATGAAGCTCAAACCTTTGAACTAAGCGAGAGATATACATGTTATGTGCGATGCAGCTCTAATAAAAAAGCACAAAGGATGCAACAGTAAAACTAAAAGGTTGGGAGTCTGTGTTATTTTCTTATTTCTAAGTTTGTTGTACCAATACATTTCTACCTAAACCTAACTGTGTCCATGGAAACAAACCCAGAATTGACGTGTTTTAGTGATTCAATCTTTGGAAAAGATAAGGCAATTCTTCTTCAAAGAACACCATTAATACAGTAATGGGCAACTATTGACATGGTGTGCTTGGATAAAAAAGTGATTTATGATATTAGATAGCTTTACAATAGCAAATTGGTTTTGAATTCATGCGAGTATAGGGTAGACTGAAGCACCTACAGATGTGCAGTGACACAGATTGTATGGCAGAGTTTGTGCTTTAAAAATCAAAGAAGACTGCCCATTACAAGTCTAATATTCTTGGGTACAATGGTTATAGAAATGGAATATGCTACAGTGTCTATCATAATAAATAACTGTTCATCAATGAACAGCTATGGTAAGGACAGAACCTTTTCACAAAAGTTTATTTTAGGCATCACTTCATGCGATAAAAAGAGCCATCACCTAAAACCTGATCAAGATGGAGGTACAATACGATGTCATCACTTGCTTTCCTTTTTGTTCAATGGGTATTACATAAGTAGACATTGCACTCAAATTGAGACATTTCACTGTTGAGCATAGTGCTCCACTTTGCCTTTAGGAGAAACTATATCATGTTCGCATTACAGAATACATCGTCAGGAGGATACACCCGGGGGCCACAAAGAATACCTATAGTCATTTTAAGGTTCATTTTTTATTTGAAATGAACCTTAAAATAACAAATTCAATGAGTTCCCTTGTCCCAATTCAACACGTGTGTGCGTGTGCGTGCGTGTGTGTGTGTGTGTGTGTGTGTGTGTGTGTGTGTGTGTGTGTGTGTCTTCAGGGGAATATGCCATAACTCCACACATTTTAATGTATTATAAAATCTAAAAGCATGAGTGTTGAATTGATGCAATTTCAGTAAAAGTCTGCAATGAAATTAAAAGAAGGAATGACTGGAGGAGTATATTCTGGGAAATAGCTTTGTGGAATTTGATTCAAGGACAAACTGTTTGTTTTTTAAGATGGAGAGGAAGGGTAATGAATAGGATAGGAAATTAGCAAAACTGTATCAAAGGGGTACTGTAGTTGAAGGTAGTAGAGGTCTCCCACTGTTGACTGGATATCAGAATTGTATTGTAGACATGGATACTAGTTCAAACTGCATCCAACAGATATAAGAAAGTAATAGCTACAGTATGACTGGTGAGGAGGAACAGCAGGAGCTCCTTCTTGATATGCAGCAAACAGCCAAATGTAATACATGAAATGCTATTTCTACATATACAGTAAAGCTTCTAGAGAGTATGCAAGTATCCGCTGGGCACTGGCCTAGATGCTCAGTATGCAGTATGCCATTTAGTGGTTGAGAATGACCAGTAGCCACTTTACTGGCGGCGGTGTCCTTGGCACGGTCCACAGCAGATTCAGCTTGGACTAGAGTGTTTTACAATCGAAGTAAAACTCTGATTACGGAGCCACACAACCTCCTTAACTCTAGTAATGGGAACACAGTACGTTTTAATTCACGCAGATTCAAATTAAATATTGTTTGGACGGTTAGATTCCTGTTTGTGCTGCTAGAAAACCCACAGTCATGTTTTTACTCTTTTATTCTCATCCAGTCTGTTCAAGCCACAACTACTACCCAGCTGATGTAAAACTGTACTGAACATTACAAAAAAATAGCCTGAATTACATATTGTATAAATAATGGCCAGTGTTTGCGAGTACATTTGAAATATTCATGATTTTATTACTCATACTTCTTTCAGCAGAACAACTACAGCTTGTTAAACTAGAATTAAAAAGCCAGTTTCTGTTGTGTTATTTCCATCATGATTTGCAAACCTTTGCCATTACTCACGATGAAGCGCAGTAAGTAGCATGCAAGTGATTATTTTGCACTGTACTGTATGTTTTATTGGATGTGGGTTTCAAATTATGGCTCCCCTCTCCTTTCCACACTTCTCATAACCCTGAACGGTATACTGTGGGACACTGAAGGGTGTGGGACCAGCTGAGTCGACATTCCTGCGGGAGTCACACCATTCCCTCCCCAGCAGACAACCACTTTCTGCCCTGCACGCCCTCAGAAGGATACACATATGACAACCATTACCTTAAGTAGATATGTTTAGCTACTTGTCATGCTAAATTACACCAGCCTCACAATTCAGAAACATCCCCTCTTAGTAAATCATTACTTACTGATGCAAACTTAAGTATGACAAGAAGTCTACCAAGTTTTAAATAATGAGTAACGTCACCAGCATTAAAGTTGAGGTTTTACTATGTTGTACTCGTAAAATTAAAAGGCCACAAACAAACAAGAAAATTGATTTCCAGCTTTCTCAGTAAACATTACCCTCTGCAATCTTTTGAAAGGCATTTCAGTTGATTTGATTCACTTATTTAATTTGCTTCTGTGCACATGCTTTTATTGCCTCTCTTTGGCGAGCAATCACTGCTCCCAAACTATGGAGGCCAATCAAAATGCTTTTGTGGAGGTCGCAGGAAGAAAAGGCAATCACGGGGAATTTACAGATTCTCTCTTAGTCCAACAGCCACACACAAACTCCGACTATACTCTTAGCCAGAGTGGTCTTTTTCCGCAATTCTAAAAGCCAGTTCTTCAACACAACAACCGCTCAACTCGCCAGCGCTGGCTGTGACTCACAGTCTGATTAAACTGTATATGTTTAGATGATGGGAGAGGAGACGAAAACAAGCCCAGTTTCCATTAGCCTAACAGAATGGAGCCTGGCTCTGACAAGAAGCCTGCCTGAAGAGAGAGCACAGGAGAGGAGCTAATCCATTCAGCGGAGGCTAATGGGAGGGGAAGAGGGGTCCATTGTGATTTGAGGGATAGGTTAGTGCTGGAAGGCTGCTCATCATGGGTGATTATAGGAGGTGGAGCAGCGGGAGTGGGCTCAGCGGGAGACGGGTGCATGATGATTCTGATTCACCAGGCTAGTATAACATAAGCCGTAATGAGAAGAGCTACTGGTGTTTGCAAAAGAGGGAATACACTGAAATCAAAGATACATCGTACAGCAAACAGGGGTAAAGCATAGAGACTAGAAAGAGAGGTAGAGAGGAATAAAATGGATGGGATACATTGAATTCAAAGAGAAACTGTACAGAAAAAAGCATAAAGAGAGCAAGAGATACAATGATGCAGAGAACAAAATGAGAATTAGATGAGAGAACAATTGAGAGGGACAAGTATATGATTGCCAACTGCCTCTAAGTAGATGAAGTGAAAATCGTAGATATTGACTCCGTACTGTGCTGCTCCGCTGTACCTTAAAGTGAAAACAAAATCATTGTGACAGTGGCACTGAGTTGCCAGCCAGACATTAAGCTCAAGTGATATCCCTATCAAGCCCTATCCAGCAGTATATTTGATGCAGACTAAAACGCATACTGCAAGCCGGAGTTGCATCCTCTGTCTGTTTGCCTCAAAACAGGACATGTCAGTCACGATACCTTGAAATAACTTAAGACAGGATTGAAAGTTTGATGATCTAGGTAAAAGAAGTCCCTTCCGGTGAAGTTTTGACAACAATGTGTAAGCTGTTGTGTTACTATATGCAATGTGTTGTTTTTTCAGAAGCATTCCCTTGATGTCACAACTATAACTAAAATTATAACTCTGCCTTCCTCCCCGTGTCCTTTGGGGTTTCATTACTTTTCAGATTTTGATTGGCAGATCCTTTGGGAAACGGTTAAAATGAGCCCAAAGTTTAGAGGCAACAAAATGTTTGTCATTACTCGGAAACCAGTGTGCGATGCATTTCAGTAGGAGGACAAACGCACAGGCAGACAACAAATGAGGACCACCTACAGGAAGAAGAGGGAACACTGGCATAAACATGTGCCGCAGCCTCTGTGTAAACACTGCAGCAGCTCTTCCCTGTTCCTCCAGGTTATACTGTACACAAGGAAGCTGATTTGGATTCTGCCGGCTTTTTACCAGCTCAAGTTCAAAGGGACACTTTAGTCCCATGTTAGTAAAACCTTTTTTTCACTGCTTCCATCTCCAGAATCTGTAAATCTGACACGATACACAAGTCGGTCTGCTAGACGCATTTCCTTGGCAGGCGAGAGACTTTGTTTGGAGAGCAACGCAAAGATGAGAGAGACGATAAAGACGGAATAATGGGCTGAAGAGCAGGATGGAGGGAGGGGAGAATACTCACAGGCGATGCGGACATGGGATTTGCGGCTCTTGGTGGTCCCTGCAGAGCTCCAGGCCACACACTGACACCAGAAGTCCTCTGGCCCAAACAGCTCCTCCACCTGCTGCCGAGTGATCTCTATGCTGGCCTCTCTCACTACCAGGCCTGCGAGGAAAGACAAAAAAGAGAGGGAGTTATAGCAGATATCAAAAGAGAACAAAATGACCGACTTAAACAAACCAAGATAAAACAGTTGATATCCTAAACCTTCACTAAATAAATCCATTAAAATGTATTCCTTCACCTTGGAGCGAAAAATGTTAATATTGGATCACATGAAACGATTCAGTACCATTTATATCAGTCACATCACATGCTTTGGTATTTGTGCGTGCGTGTGTCAGTTAGGCCCTGATGCCAGAGCGCTGAGCTGTTTGGGCCCGGGCCCTGTGGGGGAGGATTCGAGGCGTCATGGCTACCAAAATCCTGTTTGCTAACTCCTCTGATTACTACTCATCTGGGTGCCAGGACCCAAACAAACAAATCATCCCCAAAACAAATGCCTCTACCCACAGCTGCCCCTCTAGAGCAGATTATGCTGCTGCTGCTACAGTGTGTGTCTGTCGATCATAGGATTTGAATGCACACATTAATGTATGTGGTGCATTCGCATTCACTGAAGTTACAGATGCTTCGTATGTAATGTCGTGCCTTTATCCAGATTAATTGATCACATTTTTTTTGATTGAATGGAATACTTCTGAGGAAAATGTTGATATGAAACCCTTGACTAATACATTATGCAACAGTGAACACCTTAATTTGATACAAGACATGAAACGGAAAGACATACAAATGATTACCCCCACCAAAAATGTTCGATTTGTTAGCATTATAACTTAAAACAATTAGTTGTATGGTGTAGAATAGGCAACTAAAAACCATCATTTAGTTTAAAAGACCCTAAACATGGGGATGTATAATTTTGTATAATTTTTCGCTTATAGAAACATTGTCAGAGGTCTTTGTTCTCCGAGTGACCTTCTAGTTTTATAACCCTTTAATTCTGCTGGCCTCAGGAAAACCTGAATTGCATGTTGGAAACAGTTTACAGGACTTGATTCGGCAGATTTTTTCAGAAGAACATACTGAGACGATGCGTTGGATATCCAATGCCACTTCATCCCCCAAAGTGCTGCTCTATTACGTTTAAATGTGGGGCCTGAGCAGCCCACTGGAAATAAAAATAAGTAAAGTTGCCATTTTCCTGGAACTGTCATGCTCATGACCATGGTACCAATGATGTTACAGTGGACTGTGACATTCAAATTATGCCCAGTTGCTACTGAAGGGCCTTTTGTGTGCTTAGGAAACATTCCCATTACTCCCATGAAGGATGGGTCTACAGATTTATGTTGTCCGTCTTCAGATCCTGTCATCAGTATTACCAACCGCTATTTGTCAGGCCCTGCAGCTTTTAATCCCACTCTTCAGTTCTTCAGTTTTGGTGATGAATTGCTCTGTAGCTGTTTTTCATTGTTAGCTGGAATAATGCCAGATACTGGGATTCTTCTGTTGTAGTTGTAGTACATTCAATACATGATTTAATGAGTTATGCTCACTGTTCTCGTAATGAGCAGTTACAGTATGTGCAAAGTTATAGAGCCTGTCTTTATTATTCACAATTTAATTTCAATGTTGCTGTCTCTTACTACAAAACTGCATCTCCCTGAAAGCTTTCAGCTATTGTCACATGGCTCACTAGCATTGACAATCAAACAGGGATGTAATTTTAATTAAAGAAACATTTATATATATTTTTCCTAAACATCCCCAACACAGTCTAGTGGAAAATAACACCATTGCCTGCTAATTCATAAACAATATTCAGGCTGCTGAGGAGACACAAATGACATGGGCTACACAGAGAGCATGCTTTAATGGTGTGGCTGTATGTCAAAAGCCCAGAGAGAAGCCTACTAACTGACGCTTGTCTAAACATAGGTGTATTATTAGGTTGGTGAACTAACGTAGACTATTATAATGTATTAAAGTTAGCCAGCTAACTATATGACTTGTTAAATCAGAAACAGAAGCTTCTCTTGACAGTTGTTCCATTATACGGAATAAAATAAAAGATAAATACAATACAATATAATGCATTATATACACAAATTATGTTTCAGTTTTGTTTACATTTACTTTTTTTTGTGGTTATTTACTATTTTATAATATTCTTTTTATAACTGATCTTACCAAAGACATACATGTGACATCATTATCAGGTCAATGACTCACCGTGTTCAAATGTTCATTCGATGAGTAATCTTATCTTTGCCTGAAATCTAGTTCAATACAAAGTGATACACTACCTGCTGAACGAGAGATAAAATTGACCTTTTTAAGGCATACTGTGAACCTCTGCCAGTAATTTAAAATTGAAATGTTAAAATCTGTGTAGTTTAAATTCCGTAAGCTCACTCATACTTTAATATATGTATCAAGAAAGCTTTAATCATCAATTTTTATCTTTTACCTAGATGATTGGAAAATGATAATTGCCATGTTCCTTTAATTTCCCAAAAATGTAATTCAGTTGAGCTTTCATGGCGAATTGTATTGCATAGTGATATGAACGAGTATCACAAAGCATACAAATCATCATAATATAGTCTGCTATGGAGAAGAAATCTTAATGAATAGAGGTTTCTACCCAAGTGAAACGGCATCTAAGCTCGGTTTTTATGTCTATCCAAATACACATTAACTTCATATTTGTGTACAAAGGTTCAGGATCTGTCTTACAGTGCAAGTGGATTTACACAGTACTTCTCAGAATTTGTGATTGAATGAAAAATGCAAGGAGACTGGATGGTTAAAAAATAAACATGCCATTTTACTTCAGGTTCAGTGCATTCACACAGCCTCCTTGTTCTGGCACACACACAGCAAGCACAGTGACATCCCACACACCGGCTTAGCTCTCATGTAAAATTTACACTGTGTGCCGACAGGCAGAAGAACAGCCGCGTCTGTTGTGTGCGCAATTTCCTCTGCATGTATGTGTGTGTCCACATGGGTCCAAGGATGTGTGTCTGTGGTTGTCTGTACTGTATGCCAATGTGTCTGAAAAGATGTGTAGTGTTGGTTGAGGAATGTCAAGTATGGATGTGATAGAAGTGTGAACATCACACACAGAGTAGGAGAGGGAAAATCAATAGTGGAAACAATATTAAGAAAATGAATTCTCTAAGGGTGTAAAACACGTGCCAGAATCGTTTAATTCTCTGTGTGTGCTCACAAAGTTTCTGAATAGGGTTATAGTTGTGAATTATCTGTCTGTAAGAAAAGCCCTCTGTACCGTAGAATAGCTTCAAGTGACGATGACGACTCTAAAGAGTGGACTATATGACTTCATGGTTGATACTAGCAGGATTAAACTCTTCCTGACGTGGTGCACTTGAAACACATCAGCAGGATCACTCAAGAAGAAGAGAAAGGCTCTGAAGTGAGCCAGCTGACCTCATCCAGTGACTTCATGTGTTTGCTCAGCTAGCAGCTTTTAGTAGACTGTATAGCATTACAATGATAGCAACAAAGCAGACACAGACTTCCACTCAATTTGAAACCAAGAGGGCCAAAGCAAGTGTGGCTCATGTCACGACCAGCGATGAGGGGCTACTTCACACGTCAACGTGGCCATTAGCAGAAATGATTGTACAATAGGTCCCATTAATAGGCTGGAGTAGGCTCCTCATTGGAGATGATTCATTATTAATGTGGTCATTAAAGTGAGCTAGCCTAGCACTGGCTAAGATTATTGATCAGACAAGTCGGGGAGAAAAGGAGGCATTGGTCGTTGAAGGAGGTGTGCCTTGGCAGTCTCAGGAGGAGGAGGAGGAGGAGGGGGGTAAGTGCTGGGATTATCCGACCAGATGAAGAGTACTCATCTTTGATCTTCTAACTCATATCTCAAACAGAGTGACAAGCTGTCTCCAGTGTATATTACATTAGTAGTTTCTACTATACTATAATGAATGTGCCGCTCAGATCAATGCTCGTTTTGCTCACAACTGCCCTCAACACTGGGAGGTAAATGGTACCGTGTTCAGGTGACAACATAGTGACTCTCTGAAGCTAAATCATCAGTGCCGGAGGCCATTTGTAAAAATTGCCTTTGTGCTTTGTTCCTTCTCAACACCTTTTCATTCTTGCCTCCTGCTAAGTCACATTTTGTACGTGCAATCTCTGGCTTATTTTTATGTATGCTCCTATTCAATATCTGAGTTTACATCAGAGTGGCTCATGGTCAATTGTTTACACAAATGAAACTTCCTTATTCTGAGCAAACTGAACCTTAACAAAAGAACAACTTGCTTGCTTTTACATCAGAGGCATGTGTTTCAACTCCCAAATCGACAAAGCATTGCTATTTGAAATTGTAGAAATTAAACCACGCTAGTGTCACTTTCGCAACACATGGCCCACTTTGTGTCACATCCAATTAAAAATACTTTAGACAGGCATATTACCGGCATGAGGTCTCTTTAAAAGGCCCAAGGGAGAGCTGTAGGTAAGTTGTTTCTTGCTGTGAAACCATTGTGCAGGGAAAGGCTGTCAGTGAATCAAGCCCCCTATTGCTAATAACATTGCAACTACTGATGCCACACAAATGATACTTTCAGTAGGAAGTTGCTTTTCTATGACGCATGCCTTTATGAAAATTATTGTTATTATTTGGTAGATTTAAACTCCAACCCTATTGTTAAGCCTTTCAATACCGGTGCTCTATTTAAAGTTCCAAACTAATTTGATGCATACAAACAAACTTCTCTGTTGTCCCTGTTTATTTATATGAAGTGAAGCAAGAACGCAGTTGTCTTGTGAGCATTTCCAACATCTGGATAGAGATTCGCCTGTAGCCTAATTGAACACAGATATTTGCAGTTCCTGTCCTCAGTCTCTGGCACTTTCTTAATCTCATTATCTCTTATTTCTCATTATTTTTACAAGATCATGAGCTCTCGCCAACATGAAAGTGAGACGTAGAGACAGGACGTAATAAAAACAGAAACAGGGGGTGTGGAGAGAGAAAGGGAGAGAGGGAGTTATCCCATTTCTTCAAGCTACACTGTCAGTTGTATTGACCGAACTGGCCAGTTTCTATCAGTGCTCCTTTTCTGTCAATCTGGGGAAATCAGAGAGCAAAGGAGTGGGTTGAGAAAGGCTACACACATCCACTGGGCTCCGGTGTTGTTGTTGTGTGTGTGTGTGTGTTTATGTGGGGGGCGCAAGGGCATAAATGAATGAATATCTGTGCAGTAAATAGCCTGTGGATATGGCGGTGTAGAGTGGGTGCTTGTGGGATGTGTGGGATGTTTTCTATGTTGATGCTTTTAGCATAAAACCTTCTGACATTAAGGCTAAGAACCACTGATACCTTCGCCATCTTCTTTGTCATAATCAAAACCAAGAAATACATCCTCAGATCTGTGAAGTCTTCCTAAAGTACACCAGGTCAAAGTGAAAGAATTTGAAGTTGCCATTCAGGTCTTTTTTTCAATACGCCTTTTATATGCTTGCAACAATGCTGTATTTTTCATATAGTTCAGTAAAAGAGCACTTGCAACACACAACAAACAGACCTTGAAGGGTTTATAAGTGTGTGCTTAAACATTTAAATCAAAGTGATGGAGCAGCTGTCCGGTTGTCTGTGTCTGAGCATGCAGACGTGTGTGTGGCAAAACAGTGGGATGAAAAGGGTAAATGCGATGTGATTGGTACCTGTGGGCGACAGAAATAACTCAATTTCCTATAAAGGAGCTGAATGCAGCCAATCAGTGCTAGGCTGTTGTGTGTAATGGCTCTGGTGCCTTCAGGGGCTGAACCCTGCTTGAGCTTCACTACCTTTACTTCCACTAGAAGTGTACAAACATAAACACACAATCAAAGGCACACACACAATAAGTTGAAGTGTGAGGATGCCCCAAAAAATAAGAAAGATTTTCTTATTGTGAAACTCTGAATCAGGCTAGTCAGCCTGCAGATAAGGTGATGTCACTTTTGATCAAACAAACTAGCTTTTAGAGCGATAAGAAAAGAGACATTGCCCACCCACCAAAAAAGATAATAATGCCCACATGTGCTACCTGAATACTGAAAATGTGTGCCTTTCCAGGAAGTGGGATGCACTTACAGTACACAGAAGTCATAGGATGGAATCAGGGGTGCATTTTAAGACATAACAAACAATAAATGTTGTGTCATGCTTCAGGTTAAGTTTATTCAATATTTAACCAATACTATGATCTTTCACTAGTCCTGTTTTGAGTTAGTCAAACCAAAGCATAAAAATACCAGGAGTGGAAATTGTTGGCAAAACAAATAAAAGACATGAATTATAAAAAGGTTGCAGTGGTATGTGGTATGAATTGATGTCATTATGTTCATCAAAACAAATATTTTACTCACCAGAGTTTTCGTCAACCCGCTCCTCCACAGTGTGCTCCTTCTGGTGAACCCACTCGCTGTTACACTTGAAGTAGATCTGCGTTGCAGGCGTGGCCTTGCAGTACAGGTTGACCGGCTTGTTCTTCACTATATAGGCCTCCTCCGGTTCCATCAAGAACACAGGCAGAGGCTCAGGGGGGTCTGAAGGGAATGTCTCCGGAAGATCGCCAAGACCAATGAAGTCATCGTCAACTGCGAAGAGAGAGATGGAGGAAGTGAGGATCAGATGAAAGGGAAGATGAATGGAGGGAAAACAGAGGCAGAAATCCCCAGAAAGAGAGATAAGAAATGGGTTGTGTGGGAAAGAAAAGCAGACAAGAGACAGAGGGACAGTGTATTATAACCACAGTCTTTGCATGGGATTATCCACTCACACAGCACACAGTGAAATCCCTATCATTTGATATTTTGGAATGTTTACACAAGTGTATTTTAGAGCACAGGAAATTCTGGGATTCCTCTCAGGCAATAAGGCTGCATGGATTTACAGAAACTCGGCCTTGCTCGGTCTAACCACAACCAGCTACTGCTGAGAAACCAGAGAGAGGCAGAGCCAATAATGAGAAGCAGAGTTCAGAGGTTGACTCTGAGGAACTGAAGTTATAAGCTGATCTCTCTCTCTGTCTCACAGTCTCTCTCTTGCTCCCTCCCTTTCTCTTTGCTTTTGTCTCTATCACAGAGACACACACTAGCTCATAGACACATGCGCACACACATGCAGCACATCTAATGACCTCAGGCTTTTGGCCCAGTTTGTGCCATTCCTCGGATACTTCTGCACTAGACAGATACGCTTCCCTGTAATTACAACTCCCTTTCATCTCCCTGTCTTAAATCACATACACACCACGGCATATGTGCGTGCACTCGCTCACACACAAACACATGCTTGCAGTGCAACAAAACATTGCAAGCACACAAATATATGGGCATACACGCCCACGAGCGAGCACGGCTAACTTTCTAACTCTTTGAAGAGAAGAGGATGAAGCCTATACGCCAACCCATTTGTCACCTCCAGAACTGTTCTATTCTTACCATCGAACCGGTAGACATCAATTATTCACAAGTGGGAAAGAAAGAAGGCAGAGTAGGGAGAGCGATACACTGAGGAACTGAAGGTGAGACGGAGGGAGAACAGAGAGAGACGGTAAAAGTAACTCGGCCAGACAGACATAGATTGAGACATCGAAATGCAGTTGGGCAGACAGACGGAAACATAGCACAGGAGGACAGAAACAGGAAGGCAGACTGTTCGGATAGCAAAAGAGTTTATCAGCCCATCAGTAATTCTTCCATGTCCTTCTATCTACCCGTCTCCCAGTCCTGTGTGGACATGCTGGAGCCTTGTTGTCTGACAGAGGTTGCCTCCTGGATGCTTTGGGAGCACTAAATAATGTCTCGGCTGAGCAGATATCTCCCCACGATGTCTCTCTAATGTTATCTCTCCCTCCATACCTGCCACAGATTGAAGTTGATTGCTAGGAAATGAAAGGGCAGGGGCAGCCAATCAGAAACTGACCAAAGTCATTGTGAAGGAGGAGGGTTTGTCTGTGTACTGTGGTGAAAGTGTTTGTGTATGTCGGTATGATGCCGGAGAATTCTCTTTGTATGTTTGTGAGTGTGCTGCTTCCCATCAGAAAAAAGTTACAACTTGTGCTAACTTCGTAAACGGCTGCTAATTGAGCAGAGGCAGTACAACCTTAGGTGACCACTGACCTTTCAGAGTAACCTCCTTTCAGTTTGTGTTCGTGTGGGTGCAATCAGGAGCCGGAAGAAGATCATTAGCTGTTTTAAAAAACTTTCATCTTCTGCTGTCTAAACAAGAAAAGAAACTTGAAACATTGTCGAGCTTGTCGTCCTTTATGTCTTTATGAAGGTGATGACTCTTTAATGTAGGAGTCTATTTCAGCAGACCTTGGCTTAGTCTGTTATTTTCTGCTTCATATTCCTCAGTCCACCCACATCCTTAGTCAGGGGACCCTGACCCAGAAACAGGCAAAGACAGCCAAGGAAACTCATTAAAGATTGTGTTACCCTTCTTTCACCCTCCATTCCCATTATCTCTCCATCTCTCTCTCTCTCTCTCTCTCCCTCCCGGCTCCCTCGCTCTGACAAACTGTGAGGCAGAGAGATCTGAAACAGCCATGAAAGCGTCCCTCCCTCACACACACTGAAAGTTGCACGTCGCACATGCTCACACACATACCCCCGCGCGAGCATTAATGCGCACAGAGGCACACACAAACTCGCTCACAGATATTCGAAATTCATCAACTTCCTCAGTGCGAGAAATAATAAATTCAAGTGAATGAAACTAGCCCTCCAGTGAAAAATCAGCCCAGAAATGAAAAAAGACACCACATGACAAAATGAAAGACCCTGACTACTTCCAATCACACTCCACCCCCACCAACCCCCCAAATCCCAACACTCAACACCTCCCTCACTCCCTGGTGAACAGAATACTGAGAGCAACAAGAAGCTCAAAGAGAAACATTACTTTTTTCTGGCTCTTCTCCCACTGTCTCCATTCATATGCAATGAGGGACATTTCATGATAAAAACTTTGAAGGTTTCTGAAGCTCCGTGTTCAACATGATGTAATCTTAACATATAGCTATGGTTAATCAAAAACCTGATACTGACGTTCCTTTTACGAATGAAACATGCATAATGAAGTGCTTTTCTCTATCTTTTTTAGCTTTCCCTTATTATCCCTTTAATAGGAACATTAATATGGCTTGTCGCCACTGTTTGATATGCAATATGGATATTTTCAAGCATTTGTTATTCTGCAGGCTTGATTTTCATCAGAAAATGTGCCTCTATATTCAGTATTTAAAATGTAATGAAATATGTCCTCGCAGCTATTTAAATTATATTTTCCTCTGTAATTGGGGTGAATTTTTCTAATTCATATTGTGAGTCTTATTAATGAACATTTTAATACTCAAATTGAATATTAGTTGAATTTTAGATCAGTTCCACATTACAACTACAAAAAGTTTTAAATGAGCTGCATACAGTATTGCCCACAAAATAAAGTAAATGAAAGAATAATATTTGCTATCTTTCGTTGTCAATGAATCCATCAAGTAGAAGGCAAAACGTCTTGATGATAAAAACAATTTAATGAAGATGAGAATTAATCAAGTGGGATGAAAGGAGCCATGAGAGGGTCTTGGCAGCCAGCCCCTCTTTTGCTTGAGTCAGCCTCAAAAGCTGTGGGAGTGAAGCAATATTAAGGGATGATTACATGTTTGGACATAAGCAGAACAAAGCCAAATGTGTGCACTGGCACACCTACACAGAAGAAAAACACAGCCTTAGAGGTAAGAAAAAAAAACACCAAGCTCTTAAAGAAACGTGCACTAAGAGCCAAATCTTGAGCACAAAAAAAACGGTATTTATGTAATGTAAATATATAAACTGTTGCATGGAGAGGTGCACAACACCCACACCAAACACAAAGAGATGCACATTTACTGTATGAGGTTAGAGTTTGCAACCTGTTGGTCTACTCAGAATGTGGTGATCAGCTAACCAATACCCACACAACTTGTCCAATTAGCCAAAGTCCAAGTTTCCTACAGAGTACTTCTTCAACAAGTTTATATTGGCAGTGTCTTTGCTTTAACTTTGTCTGTGAGTATCATCCCACCGAATCTCAGACACTACCGGGGGTTAATGACTAGCTTACATCAATAGTTTCCATTAGAAATGAGCACTGGCTGCCAATATTACGAATCATCCAGCAAATGGAGTTCAAGTACAACTTAAAATGAGCTACTGTACAGCAATACCTCCTGAATCTTTATTACCCCTTACCACTGCAATCAGTACACCACTATTACCGGACCATCAATACCATAGTCACGTTAATGAGGTCTTTTATGCTGAGAACAGTGAACACTGATGACAAACCATCCACAACACATTAGACAGGGAGTCAGTTTCCAGACTGCGATGACTTTTATCCTGGGCTTCAGTTTCTCCTTTATCGCCTTTTCACAAAATGCACTTCAGTAGATAAATGCTCCGGTAATTTTAACGTTTGACATCATACGTCAATAATAAGACCAAGACGATGTTCCAGGAAAAATGTTCTGGAAATTTGATTACTAATGAGCAGAAATTACATGTCAGGAAGAGCACAAACAAGATAGACTTCCATCAAAAATGGAAGTCTATCTTTGTAGTTAAACTGACGATATGGTCTCCATCCAAATCTTTCAAATCCAAAACGCAATAACTACAATGTTATAAAGAATAACGGCAGAGTTATGTGTGAAATTGATACACATAAAAATGCAGTTCCACTAACACATACAGTTTGTGCACTATGCACTCAATGCTTTGTATAACGTCCAGAGCTATAGTGGATCTATCACCTATGTTCCTGTATTGTACGCCTATGCTGAATATCTGTTAGACTGCATTTCTCACACCATATATTGTGTGCGAGTGTCTGCGATAACAGCTTTAGAATGCTGGGCTCTGACACCACTGTGCAAGATAAGCTCTCTCTATTTTATCTGTACTCACGTAGATTTATTGTCCCAAGGAAAGCACTGTATCAGTGGGGCCAATGTTTCCCTTCAATCAGGGGAGAGTCAAGCATGAACGAGGATGAACTCTGGCATAAATCTCCTCCCTCTTCATTCCTGCTTTATTCCTATTTATCCTCTTCACCCTCATCTCTGTCCCTCTTGCCTTCTACCTTTCACTTTTCTTTCTATGTATTTCTATATATCTTCCCGCTCAAGATATAGAGAAAAATATCAGTAAGTGGTTGACCAGATAGGCAAACACCGGGGAGTTTTACTAGCCAATGTTTTGCTATGCCGCAATGGAGAAGGACAAGAGTTGGTTTGCAGCTGAGTGGTCAAGCAGAATAATAAACCACTCAGCTGTCATGTCAATTGAAGCAGGATAAATAGGCTGTCAATCAGATCTACCTATAAATGTGCTTTGAGCACACCTACCCATTATATTGAGTGAACATAAATCAATGGTAACGGCCTCTTCTAGTCAATACTTGTTAGTATTGGACTTATACATCCCAGTGCATCACAGTAATCAATATGTATGGCTTTTGTTTTAAAAGCAAAATCCTTTAGAAGCTCCATGAAAAACAGGCAATGTGAGCAGAGGCTTACTTCCACTCTAATGTCTCTTTCCAGCCAACTGCTTTATATACACTAATGTGTCTACACACTTTATCTGCAAGGGACCACCGCCTAACGCTTGGCTGCAGCAGGTATTTATTGATTACCGTTAGTGGCCAGTGACCCCTCCCTCGCCCTGTCCTATCTGAGCCTCTCTGCTAAACACACTCATATTTCCTCTCTGGGGAATCTTGCCATCACACTAGCAGTGGAGGAGAAGTCTAGAAAAATCCGTCCTTAGAGTTGAAAGTCAGATGGCTCCAACATTAACCTCCCAATCAGTTCACGGCTCAGAGTCAATGCAGGCCAGAATCACAACGACCCGGAGAGAGCCCTTGCTCACAAAAATGGCCAAATAAACCAAATGAATAATTCAATCAGGGCATTATATAGCGGCCCAATTCATGGGTCTTATGTTTACCAGAGTATGGGATGTAATTGGAAAAATGAATCTTCACAAATTGATTTAGCCCACTGCAGTAAAGAGCAAACACACACAGCTGAAAAGAGAGCAGTCGTGGGACTGGAGATGAGCATTTCAAATCTATCTACTAAGAAATGGACATTTACCCAATAAACAGTACGCTGTGTTTACCCTTCCCCCATTTATCCATCTCCTGTGGTGACGTTAGGTTATTAAAAAGCCAGAAAAAAAAACATATCGTGAAAGCAGTCATTAAGTTAATCAATTTCAGAGCACATCAACATTACTCTCTTCCTGTCTTTGTGCAGCCAGTCATGTCTTTCTCATCGCGGGTGTTTACACGTTCTCTCTGGTCCTTATCCCTGACCTTCACTCGGTCCTCTCTGGCTCCACTCTGGCAGGAGGCAGCTGGTGGTTGCCAGGGTCATGCTAGGCCTTGGCTACTGTCTGTCCAGTCCCATCACAGCACCCGGAAAGGCAAGGTCAAAACATCATGATAATTAAAGCTCATCATTTTCATAACAAAAAAAAAAGGTCAGACACTTCCTCCGGTAATAGCATTAAAGAAAAATGGGGAAAACGTGGATATAAAATTAAGAAGTTGTTCCACATTCTAAATATAAGATCTATAAATTGGAGCGGCTTTGTCTCAAAAGAAGAGTCTGTATTTCACAAGGGTAGAGGTTCAAAACCCATCTCTTACTTCTTCCTGATTATATCTAAAATTGTCCTTTGGCAAGACATTGAACTCAAAGTTGCTCCCATTGAGCGAATCGTAGGATAACTGAAAAGCACAACGTCAGGTAAGGATGGATGGGTGGAATAATAGAAATTAAGTCCAATTACCATTTAGAAATAGAAAACAGATGGCACTGCATATGGCATTTAAAAAAAATCAGACTTTCATTGTTTTAAAATACATTTTTCGCATGATAAATGTTTTTTTTCAAACACAAACTGATATAAATTGCTTAGAATCAATATAATAGTCCCTATTCATAGTAAGATATCCAGAGGTATCCACCTTCTTCAGCCCATAACTAACAAAGAGAAAGTAAGATGATTATGTAAAGGGATGGAATGACTATAGGTTAGCGATCTCTGTAATATGAACAAATGGTGCTCAAGTGGTATTGACATCAACACCATCTGCACAACTGGTTAACATGTACAAATCACATCTCAGACGAGCAAAGGTCACATTGCTTCAATGTACCACCAGGTAATTATCACTGGCAAATAAAAAGCTGTTTTCCATTCCTTTATTTTGGTCTTTGATACTGAAATGTTGTATACATCTGTTAGCTGTATTACTTTAAAGTAGCTATTAATTGAATGCTTTTTAATGCATGACCAAGTAACATTTTTAATCTATTTATTCACATGGTATGATCCTGGTATTTTATTGCTTTTACTTACAATCTCAGTTTTTCTGCGGGTCTAAATGCTTTTCCGCTCACTCTTCAGTTATGGTTTTTCAACGTTCTCTCTAAACTGTATATTCCCACCCTCTCCCCTCCCCTCCACACATTTGCTCCCTCCTGGATGAAAAGCCATTTTGGTGGTTGATTGGAGAATGATGCTGCTACTTAGAGAGTCACTCCATCAGCACCAAGAGAGGAGAGGAGAGCGCAAGGAGAGAGAGAAAAGCTCAGGAGGAGTAGTGGCTCCCTGGGGCGCTGTAGCTGTGATGGGTGAGCTGTCAAACGCCCCATTGTCCAAATTACCCAGCAAGCACCATGTCACCACTCGGGACTAATTTACGGTGCAGTGCGGTGCGGCAAAGACATCGCTCTCTGAGTAAAGTCCGCGGGAGAGACAAGCGTGGGTAAGGGGTGTAAGGAAGGAGTGGTGGGTCCGACACAGCACCTTCCAAAGAGGTAGAGGAGGGCGTCAAAGACAGACAGTCCCAATGCGAAGCCCAATTAACTGTCTTTATGCTTCAAGGCCTCAATGACAGGTGTCAATATGATTATGTGTCATGCCCATGTGCCTCCCAGCCCACCCACTGCTTGACAAACACACACATTCACTGATGCACAAACACTTTAATACAGTTTAAAGCATACAGAAGCCTCTTGCTTGACTTCATTTGAAGCCATAACGACTGGTCCTTTTAGCACAAACTGGCATGCCCATTCATTTGTCACATGTCACACCCCTGGGTGCCCCAATGCCAGACAGGGCCTTCTGACTACCTCTTACAGATCGCCAGGCTCTGGAGTGGAGCGGTTCTTGTCAAAGGAGACGTGTTGCACTCTCTGACCCCACACTGTGCCCAATGGTTTGATGCAATGCCTCTATTTTGGCTAATTGGCTCAGAGCAGCGGGCAGCCCCCTTCTGCCACCAGTGAAAAGACAGAAAGAAAATCGAAATGCAAAACACACAAAGAGAAAGAGGGTGATATGACAACCAGATCACCACATCATAAAAAAGAATTAATCCAACAGGCTGCCACATTAATATACCATGAGAATAAAGTACACTGAACAAAAATATAAACGCAACACTTTTGTTTTTGCTCCTATTTTTCATGAGATGAACTCAAAGATCTAAAACATTTTCTATATGCTGCTGTGATAGTGAGCACTTCTCCTTTGCCGAGATAATCCATCCCACCTCACAGGTGAGGCATATCAAGATGCTGATTAGACAGCATGATTATTGCACAGGTGTGCCTTAGGCTGGCCACAATAAAAGGCCACTCTGAAACGTGCATTTTTGCTTTATTGGGGGAGTCTGGGGGGGTCCGAAAACCAGTCAGTATCTGGTGTGAGGGTTAGGGTTAGGCTTAGGGTTAGGGTTCGGGTAATGTTGTGAATCGAGTGGCCTGTGTTCGTCGTCCATAACATACGCCTGCCCATACCATAACCCCACCATCACCATGGGCCACTCGATTCACAACATTACCCTAACCCTAACCCTAACCCTCACACCAGATACTGACTGGTTTTCGGACCCCCCCAGACTCCCCCAATAAAGCAAAAATGCACGTTTCAGAGTGGCCTTTTATTGTGGCCAGCCTAAGGCACACCTGTGCAATAATCATGCTGTCTAATCAGCATCTTGATATGCCTCACCTGTGAGGTGGGATGGATTATCTCGGCAAAGGAGAAGTGCTCACTATCACAGATTTTTTCAGATTTGTGAACAATATTTGAGAGAAATGGTTATTTTGTGTATATAGAAAATGTTTTAGATCTTTGAGTTCATCTCATGAAAAATGGGAGCAAAAACAAAAGTGTTGCGTTTATATTTTTGTTCAGTGTATAAACGTCAAAAGTTAATGTAGAAAGGTGTGATTTTAAGCTTTAAAGAAAGTTTTTCTTAAATGTACGCCTCACAACTACATCAAAAATATTAGCTCTGGAAGAACATTTGCCCTAAGAATAAAGAGGAAGCAGTACATGGTCAAACTGAAACTCCAAAGGATGGTATTGACTCCAACCCTGGTGCTGTTATAAAATGTTTCTTTATTTTATTTTTTTATAGAAAATACAGTAGGCATGTTACCTAAAAAATTGTGTCAACATGAAAACAGTCAATATGGGAGAAACAAGGAGACTGCCTAAGTTTATCTTTATTATTGGTGTCATTTAATGGCAAAACATGATTCCAATGTTCATACTGATTCATTTTCTTTAGTTCGAGACTGTTCTTTCTTTCAATGCAGAGGTCAGTGACATAATGCTTAAAATTACATATTTTTAAACACCAAGGCAAGGGCAAAGAACGCACGCATAGGGGTTTTAATGGGGACAATAATTATCACCATCCCTAATGACAGCAAAAAAGGCAACTACTCAGTATGTCCTTCATAGTGTGTTGTCAATGTAAGAATGCCGAAGAGTATGTGCCACCCCCTACATGTGTACACACTTCACAAATGCCCTTTATATCCTGAAGCACTCAAATGTCCAACCCTCCCAACACAAAAAGGAGGAAAAAATCACTGGCAGCACTTTATCTGAAGGACAGAATGTGTGAGACACAGTCCCCAGAGCACGGTATATTCTCCATGTCTGTCACTAAATCTGGCTGCCGGCTTAATCCCCAGAGACACACCCACACAGCCTCCATACTCACATCCACCTCCTAAATCATATTCTCACCATCTCGTCAATCAAAATTGCAATCTGTGAAACCACGAAAAGGCATATAGTGCTTTAAGATCTCCTTTTTTTGTTGTTAAATGTTCTCTCTTGAGAACTGTATCCTCTTCTGTGTTCCCAACCCTGCTGCTGAGCTGAGTGCTGAAACCTGCAGCCATCTACTAAACACCTCAGATGTGATGGGAAATGAGGAGATCAGGATTTATTGTGTGCCGTAATGCACCAAACATGGGTGTATGCCCTAATACAGGCTTTGATGGTTTAACTCTAGGTGTGTGTGTGTGGGGGGGGAGGTATTTGTTTGTGTGTGAGTACATGTGTCTGTGTGTGATGGCTGAATTAATGTGACAAGGCAGATGTAATGCAGAATCATAAATCTTAGCCCCGGGATCAGTAGAGGGGGAGCAGGAGGTGATATATTAAAGGGCACACACAAACCACCGTTATGATGCTGATAATAAAAACAAGAACCAGGCCGCAATAGCCAGCTAATAGACATGACTCGGTATATGGCCCTGAGGGTTATGACATGCACTCACACATGCACGGGGCACCACACAAATACACAAACTCTATCCGCTTTTCCAGCAATTTATTATGCTGCTTTCAGCCCAACAGCACAAGTGTTAGATATGGCTGTAATGCTGTTAAAATCTTAATACTGTTACACAAGCTCGCAACATGCTAATTCTTTACTAACTGTGCAGAGCGCATTGGATGGGGTTCTGAAAAAACATGGCAGCATTTTTGTTGAGAATACTGTAATGATTCACTGTAGCAAAAACAAGGATGGAGCTAGCAAGTGTAAGTTAACAAGCATCGCTGTCAGAAGCACCCTGACCAGCTGATCAGAAATCAGACTGTTTCTCAACAGACTGCTCAGCAAACTGTGACAGCTGTCACTAACAAATCAGATGGTTATTCACTGTAAATTCACTGCCAATGCATTTGTATTGTACCCCAGAGACCGGATTGTTTGTTCTAATTAGGAATGTCATATCATACTATAAAAGCTGATCAATTTTACTTCATTTTCTATAGGTTTTCATAAACGTTATAATGCTGCTGGTAGAGAGTAGGAGTCATTCCCCTTGCACCCATGCACTAGGGTTAGCTGCTCCAGCTGCAGATTGATTTCCCAGGAATTAAAACAATAATGAATGCAGCTCCTTATATAAATGTACTCCTGAGAACACTTGTTATTCAGCTCACATTTATAAAAATACATAGCATTGGGCCTGTGTCCTTGCAAATGTGACATACAGTACCTGGTCTTTGATATTGACAAGGCATTAAAGAATATTCCTCTTGGATCAGGATGCTTAAGCCTATCGCTCAAACGAGGCAGAACAGGAATCAAGCTGGAATTGCACCATGTTTGGCTGCCTAACAATAGTTTTGTGGTGCAGAATTTACTATTGTTTTCGATACCACCAATGTTTCCTTCTGCATGTTTATTCAATGCTAGCCTAGATGCTTTCTGGGTTTATGCCCTAAAAGAAAAGTGCTTTGTAAGCATTCAATCTGAATTGCATCACGCTTTGCTGCACATCGGCTGCAGTACATTTACAATTGCAGTAGGGTGCTGGGTTTGTTATTTTGTAGCAAAACTTTACCCGCTAAACTCAGGACTTTGAATCAGTATTCTTCATTTGAGGGCATCTCATGTCTGCACAGTTTGATGTGTAGAATAGATAACTCTCAACAAATGTACAAATCCTGCACCTGGAAATACTTTATGCTTGCCAGATTTAGCAAAAAGACACATCAGGCTTGTTGTGCTAGTTTAAGAGGGAACAAGAAGAAAAAGAAAAAAAGTGTTGTAATTGCACGCCGTTCCTTTCCCTTGTTACATTGACTTCTAGGAGAATGACAAGATAGCTGCTATTACACATTGGATGGGGTATCATATTGATATTGGATCTTATTCCGTACACTACACCATATCCAGCTTGGATCATCGATTGCATCCTTTCTAAGCTAAATAGCCATCTCTCTCTTAAATCACTGCCCCCCCCCCCTGCCTTCAGATCCCATGGTTGTTTGGGTGAAAGGGGAGTTTCCAGGAAAAACATCTTTACTGAAAAATATACTGTAATTGTGCCGCTTCTTTATGGGGTAATAAACACTGACAAAGGTGGAAGCACATGAACACAGATATTGTCAGCGTGACCCCGTTCAAACACGGTATCAGAGCATCAGATATATCCGGGATGTTATTATATCTGGCAGAGATAGACAGCAGATCACACCTCGAACCAGAGTGCATCTCAAATATATTTTAGTTGAACACTTTGGATCTGATTCTGGAAACGACAATTTATATACTAAAGTTGTAAGAAATCCGAGCGACAGAGAGAAGGAGAAACAAGACACGCCTCCTTTTTTGCTTTACTTTTACCAAAGAAATACTGCAAATATGAAGCCATTCTTTATGTTTGATGTAAGAATGAGGTCCGAATGATAACATCCTGACACACTCATTGCGTATTCAGTCCGTTCATGTTTGTATTTAGAAACACTGACACATGTCTGCAAATGTAAATGTTGTTTAAGTCCAAGGGATACAAATCCAAATACATCTATTGTAAATATAATGTTAAAAAAATCTTGATATATTGATTCATTGCCCAACACATACAGTAATAGGTAGAGAAACACTCACATATGAGAACATGCACGCAGACACACACAAAGAAATACCCAAGCACGCGCAGCCCTTACACCTGTTAATGGATGTGTTAAAGGGAAAAAACACTTGGTTTGGATGGAGGGCAGTTAGTGTGTGTTTGTTTTGTGTGAGTGTAGGGGGGGGGGTGACTGCATTAGGGAATCACACACCCAGCTCCTCTCACCAGGGGACTTCTGTCAGCCTGTGATTTCGCCATGTTACCCTTCGAAGCTCTCTCCCCTCCTGCGCTGCTCACTGCCGAAATAGGTCAACCACATATAATGGAGGGGCAATGAGGAGCAAGTATGTGCACCCCTCCCCTGCCCTTCCACCCCACCCTGCCCCTCGGCACTCCCCCCCACCCGTTACTGCCACCGTCCAGCAAGCGAAAGCAAGCTATGGCCCCCCCGTGGACACTCAGGGGCTGGCTGAGGAGAGACAGGGACAGCCAGCCACAACATGCCACCTCCCAGCCACAACAGCCATTTACCCAGCCACGCCTGAACAGAGCGGATTCCAGAGTCTCACGTGGAATGAGCACACTCACATACATTTGCACCAACGAAGTGAATTACTCATGGCTGCAAAATTAAATGAGGAGGGGAAATTTGGAAATATTTAATAATGGATATCGTGGGTATTGTGTGGAACTGTTTGCAATGGTTCATCACTGTCACTCTCCTAGGGATTATGAGATGGATGAATAGAGAGAGGTGGAGGCTTGTGAAGAAAACCTGTTTACCAGGAAATCCAATAGATATGGGACTTTCCAACAATTTTACATTTTAAAAAGGTCAATTTTAAATATACAGGGAGAAAAGTAAAGTCTGAGAAAATTACTCAAATGACATCACCAAATAATTTCAGTTTGTAGTTGCAGGCTATATTCCCAATGCAAGTTCAACAAAATATGGCTCTGCTGAGTTGCATTATGGGAAATAGTTGTTATTCTGTTGTTTTTGGAGCTTGGCCTCTGTCGCTATTGTCATTTTGAATCCTCCAACTTTAGGAATACCATTGCTGAAGTATATTTATTTTGTTGAGCCTTTCAAATATTTATAAAAATATATCAAACTATGTACCGACAAAGCATGCCAAATACTTTTCAGAGTGAGACATGCAGCTCTGTGTCTCTTCCATTGTTTCGTCATTTTGAGTACTCAACACAAGTACAATCTCATGTGTGTTCATGTTTTTTCTTCTCCCAGGAGAGTCACCTTTGTGATGCTCTACCATCAAATATACACTCATGTATTCCCTTAAGGAAAATGGAAGAGAACAAGTGTGCATACAGTATATACCGTACAAGGATAACCTAAAACACAACCTAAAAACAGTTGAGCGAAGAGACCATCTGTTTTTGTTCTGTTCCCTAGCATGTTGATGGGAAATGGATGGTTTTATTAACAAATCAGATTTATTTAAAATAAAGTCTTATTTGTAAAAAAGTAAATAGGTTGGTTGGTTGCATCCATGTAAACGTAGCTATCAATTTCAAGGGTAAAACAGATATGCTGCTATTTAACTTTCACAAAGAAGTACGCTTCCATAACTATTTTATACCGTGTGCAAAACATACCACGAAGACCAAATGATTCCTTAGGGTTGATTTATCTCTCCCCACTTTCCTGCTCTTCTCTTACTTCCATCATTTGAATCTACCTGTACCCTCAACTCATGTTGTCTTTCCTCTGCAGTCTCCACTGGCTGTGACCTTTTCTCCAGTGGAACAGGATACTGCCCATCTCCATCTTCCTCATGCATTAATGATCTGTGGTAAGCTGAGGGCATCTGTCTGACTCCCAGCCTGTGCGCTGCTCACACACTTCCAAGGACGGATCTCAGCCAGAGCCAAGCTCAGCCACATTCCCTGTCAGCCACAGGGAAATGCAGATAAATAGCCACAGATTGCGATAGCTCCACACTCAAAAAAAAAGTGGATGCTGCCCCCTTCTCATCTCCACCACATACATCTCTTTGACACTCCCCAGTGGCAGATATCTAAAATACTGGAGCGTAGAGATGACAGCCGGCAACTGACATAAAGAAACTCAGCCAATTATCCTGGTTTTATACTGAACTTCACTGCAGATACAAGCAGCTGAAATGAGGTTCATTTATGGGGTACCATTGATTATTCTCTTTCATACCTTCTGTTTGTTAGCATTTAACATATACTATGATAATAAGAGCTCAAATGAAGCATCAACCATTTTTCAAGTTGCCCTGATGTCCTTTTCGCAGCATACTGTATTTCTGCTGCTCTTTCTGAAAGTGCTCTTTTGGCAAAAGCTCAGACTTGTCAAGTTCAGGGAGGTCTAAAAAAGAAACTGAGACACAGTGATCTTGTAAATCCTGATGCAGCCCATTCAATTGGCTGAACATTTGGTACCGATAATTAGTTCTCAAGTTCTACATAATGTTATTTTATTGGTTACAAAATCTCTCTGTGTTTCCGCCCTTTTTTCAGCCAAATCTGTTCTCAAGACCTTGGTAAGGCTGAAGACAAGGGGATCACATGCAACATCTTGGCGTCATCCATCTGTAGTGACTTCCTAAAGCTCTGGACCATTTGTAAAGTGTAGCTCTCTGTTCACCACAACAATCTGATAAGGTTGCCTCATTATTCAAGATTCCTGGACTCCCCTACTTGAGGCACCAGCACTTAAAGTGCAGTTAAAAGCTACCTCACACTGAAGATATTCCTCCAGTGTGACAATTCACTTCTCAGTTATTCTATCCTCCACCTATGCTCCTTTTAAATTGTCTGCTATAAAGGCAATAGCACTAGAGTATCATAATGACAATTGGAGTGCAATACTCTCCAAAAAAGCATCTACCAGGCCCTTGGGTGGACACTTTGAAACTCTCCTATTCCCTTTCGTCTTTTTCATTCGAGTCCTAAGCAAGTCTTAACAGTGAAATCTAATATAAAACCGAATCTACTGCACCAGTTTTAAGTTTTATAGACTTTTAAAACACTTGCTCAAAATGTGCTAAAATTGATTTACCTATAAAAAAGATGGCTTCCTTAGATTGCCCTACTTGCTGTTCTTCTACCAATTACTTTGAAGTTTAAGTTATCTGTTTAAAATATTGCACAGTAGATCAGTAGATGAGCAATATTCAGTTTTCTCTCTGGCACAAACAGAAAGTAGAGAGATGTTTGCTGATACAAAGTAAACATTCATACAGTTGGGAATATTATCTGAAGCTTTAAATTCTGTGATATTTCCCTTTATGACAACAATGGTGGGCAGCTTGGCTAAACAGGGACATTGTAATGAGCCCCTTTGGTGTATGTATCTCACCCCGTCACCTGCCGGGACTCCTTCCCCACAACCCTAAGATGCATTCTGACAGCTGCAGAAATCCTCATCTGGGGAGGAGGGATGAAAAGATTTCTTCTATGCACCTCCCCGCCGCTCCATAACCAAATATTTGACTTTGCTCGTGATCCGCAGCCCTTGAAGGCTTCTGTTGGGCTTTTCCACATGACTGATCTCTCTTCTCAAAGCAGGTGTTAAAACAGAACTGACACAGAAGCCTCACTAGTAAACTAGAGCGACAGAAGACAGCAAGAGGGTGAAATGTACTATTGTGTATGATAATAACTACCTCACTATATCGGGCATTTTATATATCCGATCCTATAAATAAGGCTAGGCTCAAAGGTTAAATTAGACATGACATTACAATCAGATAGGAGCGTGTCCGGCTGCCATGCTGATGAAACTCCCTGAGGTTGCTGTCTACAGTGAGCCCTTGATGTCACACTCCTACACACATGGCCTTCAGTCATGGAATAATACACACGCAAACAAACATTCATTCTGAACATGCATGCCCACCCAGGAGCATGCATTCAATGGCTCACACTAAGGCAGACACACAAGATCCATGAAGAAACTTCACAGGGAAATCAAGCTGACAGATCAAAGAGTACGCACACAGAGATGAACCTTTCAGAATGTTGGAAAATCTACCAAAGGATGTTCTCCTAAAAAACAATTATGCCTGCGGTTGTGTTAAGGAATGACCACTGCTGTTTCCCGCTCATATCAGGATTCCACAGATTGTAGTGGGGTATTTTTTTTTTAACCCAGCCAATGCAAGCTCAAAGCAGTGCACTTTAAATTCAAAGCAAAAGGAATACATGTTTTGTTATTGTTTTCAGTTGTCAGAAGGTGTAAGTAATGACATGATAACTAGTCATGTTAGGCGTGAGTTAACTGTATGGTTTTTCAGTTTTAGTTTGATTGCCATGTGTTTCAGAATGTGTCTAATGCGTCCTGAAATGATTTCATGAATCAAAGGTGTATAGTTTTCTCTCATCCCATTAAGGAGCAGCTTATCCTTGAACTTAGTTTATAAGATGAAGGGTTTTGACTTGACAGCAACTATTAACAGCTACTATACTATGAAGAGCTGCTAAAGTGACATTACCTGTCAGATCATATTAGTCAGTAATCACAATAAAGTCTGACTGTACACAGTGAACTCATTGGATTATGTTATGCCTGTGCTGCATACTCACGTGCAAACACAGATAAACCCACATGTATAAATACATAGACATGTAATTCTGGTGGACATGACCTAAAATCAGTAATAAGATTACATTAACCTCAGAAAAACATATGTTGTCACGCTAGCAATGTAGCCGTATACTGCATAATCCGTCTACCTCTTTGTTCCCGACTAAAATACCTTAACAATGCAATGGATTGTAAGACATTATATATATGTTTATGAAATGTGCAAAGACATTCCTGGTCCCTGAATGTTCCTAAGCAACGGGTTCCTTATTTTTCTTTGTCTAATACCTTTTATTTTATGAAGAAATACCTGATAAAACTAATAAAAGTGTCAGCGTTGTGTTACGTGTTTATCAGCAGAGGTAAAAAAGAATGTAAACATTAGTATGTTAGCAATGTCATTGTAGTACAGTTTTGCATAAGTATAGCCGCACAGAGTATTGGCTGCAGACTGGGAAGGGCAAATCAACAAAAGGATTGCATGGCTTTTGCTTTGCTGCCGCTAAACCTGCGCAAATAAGACAAAAAGGACCGTGTAATTCTCAAAGCACCGGCAAAGGAGGAAATGATCCCCTAACGGTGCTGCCAAGAAAATAGCATCTCAGTGCTCTTGTGCTAGTTTGCACAGATTTAAATTAGGTAATATGCATGCATTTGATGCAACATTGGCCATTTTCTATGCAAATAAGCCTCATTGCAAAAACAACCCAACTCACAAAGATCAGTGCCATAGTCATTTATAGTTACAGTGAAATTATTAGTATCTTCAGAGAGTTGGCGGTAACTGCAGCACAAGCCATTTACTGTCCACGCCCAATCTTATAATTCACCGTGGCAGCATTTAATGGTAATTTTGACTTTGTCCTCGGCATTAAATTATGTACAATTAATGTTGATATCAGCAGCCGTAATCTATCCTTTATGAATAATCCTGAGAGTCATTATACTTATTTACTTACAGCGTGACCTTTAAAAGACACTGGGCTGTTGGCTGATTGGTTGTATTGTCATTTTATAAACATTTATAAGTAAGTAATGTATTCATAATGTCAGCAATTCAATACAATTTGATTACTGTGCTTCCCATATAAATATATTTAAACCAATTGTGTGCATACTGTACCCACATATCAATTGTTACACACACACATACGAAAATTAAATATACGCTATCTCCACATGACACTCGGTTGAGTGACAGTCAGGCCCAGGAGATACACACCAGGGGGTAAACACAGTGCCTTAATAGAGCGAATGGAAACATGGCTGGTAAGAGCGGAAGGTGACAGGGAGACAGAGAGCGGTAGCTACAGAGGAAGAGATGGGGTGACATGGGGGAGATGGGAGGGGGACTTCTCCACAGGCTGGTAGTTCAGCTCACATCACCTTGCCAAAACTGTCATTGCCCCCAACGTCGCCCCACCTCCAAACCAACCCCCTCCCCAGCCCTGCCTCCCTCTGTTCTCGACAGAATGATTAATGGTGTATCTGGTCATGCGAGCACCACTGTTCCTGACTACACTAAACATTATCATAACTTTTTTTCTATAATAATTGAGACTATGAAGAGCTTTATGAAACACAAAGAGGTATACTAGAAGTATTGTGGCCTATTTTATCTATTTGTTTGCATTGTGTTAATAATAGGAGTAATAAAGATTGTGCACTCGGATTAATGGCCCAGTTCTGGAGGGAGAACTGATCAAATCAGCACCATATCACATCTTATCTCCTACACACTGGAATAATCTAAAACTATTAAAACCCCAAAACGATCTTCCATGTACTGATAAGAGGACTGCAGCTTAGCGCCGAGCATCTCCCAGCGCCTGGGTCATATTTTCCTAATGTCTTTTTAATATAGTCATGTCTTATTCCTGCTGTTCTTTTAAACATTTCTGCCTATCATGTGCTGTGTAGTGTGTCAACAGCACCATATTAAAGGCAATATACCATGAGAGTGGCTTACAACTTTCATATCGGCTCTGTATCCCCAGAGGATCTATTACTGTTTATAGGACTTTACATTAGCCTCTGTCTGCTGCTATTATCTCCTACACACTGCTGGGGACACACTCAGCATATCGCACTCCACATTTTTCACAATGCAGACGTGCAAACAAAAGCACACACGATGTACACACTGAGGGCTACAAATGCACAGAGTACACAAACGAAGAAGAAACGCATGATACAAAACACTTCAAAAGCTTTATCTTTTTCTTCTATCTGCATCAAAAAAGTGTGTTGAGCTCCAATGTGTTTTATGGTAAAAAAATAAAAATGCAATCTATTGTAGATATGTGGCCTTTCCAGACAGCCTGCAGAGATTTCTGTTTTATTAGAGGTATCTGGATTTTCTATCTCTCTAATCAAGTAAGGGAGAGGAGGAACATGCACCATGTCCTTACATATGGAAAGCCTCATTCTCAGCCTAAATTGTTTCTCTGTATTGATATAGCAATGCTGTAGGTGCCAAAATAAAAGGAAATGATTTATAGTTCTGGGTAGACTTTACCCTTTCATTGTAAAAAATCCAACTCGACGAAGCGTTATGGATTTATTTCTTGAGAATAGCCCAAAGTAGTGACATTTATATTCGGTCACATCCACTTTGTGTTACAGAATGGTAACAATAATGGAAAAGAGAAGGTGTGAACTGACTTTTCTAGATGAGTAAAATTTAATTTAGTTAGAAAATAAGAATGTATGACCTCTACCATTTTGTGAGGAAATATAATGAAGACCGGGCAGAGCAATTAAATGTTCTTGGAGGATGCTAAGGCCTTGTGTCTAATATAATGGAAGCAGAGATTGCACAGGTAGGCATCTACATAAAAGTGTAAATCAAACTTTATAAGCAATAAAGACTCTCCTTTATAGAGGTTGATAAGGATAAGGAAATACAAAGGAAGGGAGACAAAGAAAGAGCTACAAACAAGTAAGGAGCTGTAGAAAATTAAAATTCTGAGGAAAGATGCAGTGGCCAACAAAAATCCACAATGTTTTCACTCCATTTGCAAGGATTAACAATTAACGGGAACGGCATACAATATGTTTAAATAGAAACAAGCATAATAAATAAACTGGGTAACAACCAAAGGCTGTGCATCTGACATGACTCCACACATTTATCCGATTATGGTAATGCTTCTGTGTAAATCCAGACGATATTGTGCCTGATGTTTTCTATTTGATACCCCACAGTTTAATGGGTTTCTATGCAGCAGCAGCAGTGACATGGAAGTGTGTGTCCTCTAGTGCCAAGCTGTGGGTCGCTCTAACATAACCTCAAGACCCTGTACATTTCAGGTGCCATCCAGGGACTGATGCCAGGCCGCAGTGTGCCAAAGGCCACAGAACTCGCCGGAGAAACATCTGTGTTATCTGCTGGACGGGAGTCTAAACTCACAAACACACATTGATTCCCCTGAGCATGATGAATACATCTGCAAACTGGTGTGAACATGTAAAACATCTACCTTTAGGAGGATGGTATTTACCTGTAACATTTTCATGACAAAATAATTTGGAAAAATGCTAATACGAGGTTGGCAATGAATCAAAATGAAAGCTTGTCTGGCTGTGAATGTAAATGGTATTAAATCCATGCGTCATTACTTAATTAAGTCATCTAATAAGTTTACACTGTGTAATATGTTTTGTGTCAGTAAAATCTAGCACTACATACTTGATAATGTGTGTAGTGCGGTCTGTTTAAAAATCCTTTATCTCTGAATAAAATAACTAAGCCCCATGATTAGAATATCTCCTGCCTGGCACTTCTTAGACGTGGTAGGTGTTCACAGACCATCCTGGTGAAGCCTGAGGCATCCATCAGACTGATTTCTGAGGTTGTGACCTTCACAGAAGTCCTCAGGCAGCACCCCATAGGGTCAGGTGGGAGGTCAGGGAGTATGTTACCTCCCTTCATGCCTCGACAAAGGATCCATCCTCATTTCAATCTTATCTCAGTGAACACCTCTCCTTCTTCCTCTCCTGTCCGTTTTTAAAGGCTGGTCCGCCTACGTGCCAGATGTTATTCAACACACCCACTTCACATTTTTCTTAATGTTTCCTATCCTGAGCCAGACACAGCGGGGTTTCTCAACCGCGAGTAAAGCTGCTCCAGAGCCACTATTTCAAGCATACTACGTCATCGAGTGCCGCCGAAGTTCTGTTCCAATGTCCAGCATACTTGGAAACCTACCGAGCCCGGCGTACTTCGTTTGGAGAAATTTCGAGGCTGCACATGTGTAGACTCCGCGGTCTTAAAATCCCCACAATGCTTTGCGCACGGACCAATTTCCCCAAATCTGTGGCGGAAAATATAAGGCGGGGCCTCTCATATGACGCACACCTGCACACTTGCTCGCCTGTTCCACTCTTCGTTTTCCGAATGCCAGGAAGTATTCTTGCCTCGCTTCTGAAGCAAGACGCTTGGAAGACATGTGCTACCAAGCAAGCGTACTCGAGATTGAGAAACACCCTGCATCTTTTGGTAGATACCTAGCTGTGTAAAAAGCCACGATCAAGATGCGGCGTTTAGCAAATCAAAAACAACAACTTTATTTTCCTCCTCAGCTCAAGCGGATGATGTACCCCCTTACTTATAATTGCACTACTGATTAGGCTCATCCCACTGCATATCTCCGCCACTTCACAAAGCTCATCACGCACATCTGTTCCCAACAGCATCGAACAAGAGGCACATTAACAAACAAACAGATAACAATTAGTCACGTTTGAAGTCCTCGGTTACATGAGAGAGAAAGCTGTGATTGTTGCCGCTGAGGAATCACAAATGCCCCGCAACAGTAGGGGGCTTCCTGGAAGTAAACTTTCAGCATTTTGCGTCACGGTGACAATGCATTTAAAATCAGAAGAATGTAGGGAAACGTACATGAACAATTATACTGATGATGTCTAAACTCCAGATTTAAACTGAAAATGGAACAAATCGCTCAATGTCCGCTAGAGACACTTGCTTAAGAATGTGAAGAGCCGCCAAGCTGTCAGTCAGGCTGCATTAAGAGACGACTGAGGACACGGCTGAGAGTCAGAGGTTAAAGCCATTACTAGCTGGGTGGTTCCACTTTCTGACCTTTAACCCTCACTTCCCCACACACGATATGTCTTTACTCCTCACCACTTCAAGTTAAAACGGACCTGGTTTGGCAGCAGGTGTTATAAAGTCTACAGCATTTCTTCTAAAATAATGTTTAAAAAAAAGACACAAACTACATTTGCATGATCTGTACACAACGTTACATTTTAATAATTTACTTATTTTGATCTACTGCTGTTTCTACTTTAAAATCCTTTCTTTTACCACACCCTCTTTCCGTTTCCATCTTCCAAATACTTTACAGTTGCTGTCCTTTTATTTTTGATGAGAGAGGGGAACTCGAGGTCTACCCCAGTGCACTCCCAGCCTTATGTTTTAATATTTAATGGCTATGTGCAGTAATACCAGCCAAAAAACACATACACACTCACACTCATGCACGCTCTCACCAGCAGTGTGTGTTGCTGGTGAGAGCAGGTGTCGTTGGCAAATGCTAATTGAACTGGTCCATGGGTCAGTGAGCCTTCCTGTTTCTCGCTGTGAGGAAGTGTACGGATATATTCTGGCAGAGCAGATATTGTCGTTGCTTGAGGGGGTTTCTGCCTTCTACCGTACGATAACTGAGTTACTCTTAGGCTCTACAGTAAAGTGGAGCGAAACCTCTGAGCCACGTGCTGACATTATGGAGAGTGGAAACTTGTTTTCTTTGCTAACCGGGAGTAGATGTCAAATAAGGATGAGCTGGTAAGCAGATATATTTAAAAAACACTATTTAATTTTGAAATTACCAGCCCAGAATACATTGTATGTCTCATTCACTGTGGAAAAATAAGGAGATCAAAAACATCATACTGTAGATCAATTCTGTCCACACACACACACACACACACACACACACACACACACACACACACACACACACACGGACATAAACCAGTAACAGCTAACATTTCTATCTCCCTGAATAGACCCATTACACATAAAATGGTTGCCCTGACACAGACATTATAATATAAAGAGAAAGTCTGCAGAGTAACACATGCCATACATCTCATTAGGTTAGTAGCTGGCCAACGCTCATTAGTCTAGCTCTCCCCAGTTATGCAAGTTCCACCACCAAAGCAAGGACTTTTGGCGCATGCATGTTTAATTCATACTAGGGAACTTTGTGAAATGCTGCAGATGATTCTAACTATATAGAGGAGGAAAAATGTAGCAAAAAAACATGAACATGCTTACCTGTATGCGGTGGAGTCAGCAGATTGAAGGAAATGTGGAATAGAGGGCAGTTGAGAAAAAGAGGGAAAGAAACATAAATTAGCAAAAGCATATATATTCAAATTGCTCACAGTTACATTCAAACATTACGGCAAATATTTGATTTGAAGTGAAGTGGCACTAGTGGAGGCACTAGTTTCTCAGTTTGTACGCTGGGAAGGATGTTTCTCAGTACTCAGAACATAAATATAGTGGAACAGTTGATGAAAGAAAAAGAGTGCGTGCCCCTGAAAGTCAAGCCCATGCCCCCTGTGCAGCCACATGGCTCTGCTTCAGAGATGGAGGAATTCAGGAGGAACACATGTTTCCGGGAGCCCCATCAAGTATGTAGAACACAGTAGATTTTACAGAGGAGGGGAACCGGCTTTAATTAGAGTTAAGCAGACCTGGTTCTATTTGTTTTCATTTGCGTGATTTATTCCCTTTCATTTGGCAGCTGGCTAACATGTCCCAGACCATCAGAGCAACCTCGCCTGAGGTAAAAGGATACGGCTGGCCTTTAGAGAGGAGGGCTGGAGTGAAGCCGGAGAAAAAAAGGAAGAGAAGCAGTCTTGTGTAGTTTATTGGTCCACAGTTAAGGCCACCTGTTATGTGGATATACTTGCAGGGGCACATGAATACCAATGGAGGTGGTCGGATGCCATATTGCATGTGATCCAGCATATTTTCCTTTTAGGTAAACCCATTTCCTACGTTGAAGGGCTTAGGGGGAAAGAAGAGATGAGTAGGATAAAGGTGGGATGTAGCCTAAAGACCAAAGATGGGTTATTAGATATTTGGACAACCGCTCCAGACTACATAAAGCCCCATGTGCCTCCGGGGAGATCTGCTGATGGTTTTAAGGCTTTAGTCTGTCTCTGTAATACAAACAGTCAAGGAACACAGAGTGAGCATAAGTGAGCATCTGTGAGATATTCTATGGCGAAGAAGAAATCAATCAAAAGCTAACATCTGCCTCAGTAAATGGTTCTCTACTGCAGGAGTATCTACAAACCATAAACTCCAATATGGAAGAGGAAATTGTCCGGGAAGCATGATCTAGATGCCTGTCATTGTTTGCTCACAACCACTGCTCTTACACCCATTTCTCCCTCTTTTCTCATGTTTCCCATTTAGCTCTCGCTTACAGTATATTGCAGTGAATGGGCCTCATACTGTAAGATTACAGTATGTGTAAGATTACAGTATGTGTATACATCTCGGCTTTGTGATCACAAAATCATCGCCATTGAGGCTGCTTCATTTAATATAGTCAAACAGGGCTTGAATCTAGCAATAACGTATCATTTCCAGCTTGTTATGAGAAGCATGTTCACAAAGAATAAACAAAACATGCCTCAGGCTTAAACTAAATTAGATGCAAGGGCACAGCAGCGAGTGCTTTAATCTTTTTAACTTTTGTGTCATTGTGTAAATTGGAAAAGCGCAAAAAAGGCCCATCTCCATTGGCTGCAGGCACCAGAAGGCCACAGTGTTTGAGAGAACAAAGGGCTTGCACAGGGAAACACATCACATTTCAATTCATGACAAATGGTTATAGTTTTTGGGGTCTAATGACCGCGCCTGCTTTCAGTCAAAGACTTCCTGCGAGCAGCTGATCAAGCCCAGGTAGTGAATTTACAGTCTGGTCAGCCTGCAGGCAGCTGAGGGGTCTCAGAACATCAATAAAGGGTTAACCAGCACCTTTAAGATTTAAAGGGGTAGTAAGTGGCTCCATTAGCCAGGCTGACTGCGGCTGCCGTAGGGGTGGAGGTGGAGGCACGGTGGATGAAGGAGTGAGAGACAGGAGATGAGGTGCCCCTGAGACATCAGTACAGGGCAGAAGAGAGGAGGGCTGGAGGGCAAAGTTAAAGACTGCTGCTCAGGCATCAAATCAAAGCTATTGCTTTACCTTCAAGCTCTGAGACAGAAGCAGCAGTCGTGAGGAAAAGAACAGGAAACACCACAGGAAATGAAAGAGAGACTAAGAATGGGTTTCATACCACTGGGCCTCCACAACTCCACAGTCTGCACATCTGAGTCTGATCAAGCATCAGTGCTGTTGGTATTCAACTGCTTGCTGAGTTTATGAGCCGCTCCAATCATTAATCAGGTATATTTCCTGCTCTGCTCCCTCTCTAAACTTTGACTGCATGTTGACATGTTGGCTAGGGAGCTACTGAGGGATCCTCCAAACCGGTTAAAGAATGAGTATTTATAATGTTGCCACTTATTACTCTCTGTCAGGGGCCCTAAATGAGTTGCTTGTGTGCAAGGGTGATTGTGATTGGCCAGGGTGCTTGAGGGTCTAAACCTCCACCCATGTGTTCAACCATTTTCACTCTTTTTTCGTGCAAGCTTTCTTTCCAAGGAGTTAGCATAGATAATCTAATATAAAAATCGGAAGTACAAATATACAACTAGGATGCTGATGTCTTCAGAGAAAAGGACATTTGTGTCAATTTCAATTCCATATTCAAACTAGAACACAAAACTAACATAAAATACAACACATTCCCACTAACCTGTTATGAGATCTATTACACAAATTAAAACTGTCCAATCTAGACTACTTATTATTCCCGCTCAAATTTACAGGGTGGTGTCGGTTTTAAACGGAGCTTAAGTAAGCCATTATGAAGCAAGGAAAACCATCCAGAGCAAAAAAACAGAAGAGACAGAGTACTCCATGCATTCGCAATCCTGTGAGCTAAGACCTTTGCTACCCCCTCCAGCGTGTGTCTTTCAGTGTGACTCTCTTTGAAGTGACTAATGTTGACAGCAGGGACTTCCTGTGTAGAGAGAGAGACATTCTATACAGAGTAACTGTTCCCCAAACCACTTCTGGAGAAAGTAAAACTAACAGGAGTATCAAAATATGTCAACCTACATGTACAAATTCACACACCATTTCTGTTTGAGTGTGGGCTTCAGTGGTCTTTCTGGCCCTCGGTGTAAATACACGGATAATACGAGTAATGATAGCCTCCCTTTTAATTTTCCAACCTTTTAATTCGCTAATCTACAGCTTTCATTTCAATTTCAACACATAACACACAGTCCCTGCTCAGCAGTTCTGCCCTGTAATAAGTGGAGGTCTCAACCCAGCACTTTAATAAATGTGTTAATTCAGAGCTCACCAGGCAGAAACAATGCCAGCCAGCATGGGAGATAAATTCCCCAGCGTTCATTTCCTCTGTCTGTCTTTCGGTTGATGCTGAGCTGGAGATGGCCCATGGGGGGGAAATGAAGATCATACATCACACCGAGGCATCCCTGCGACTCTAACATGGCTGCGTCTCCGCTCTCAGTCTGTGTATCTTAAGAGTGAAGTAATAACACCATATGGTAATTTATAGTACATGATGCATAATATAACTTAATGGCAAGGGAATTTTGTAGTGGATAAGAAGAATATTTAAGGACGTTTTTACATGTAGATGTGATTTAACCTAGAAGAGTCTTTGTAGGCGAGGCTGTTACAAAGATACAACTTTGCACGTTTTCTGTCAGGGTTTGCAATGTTCTCTGTGTGTGCCAGTATGTGTGTGTGTGTGTGTGTGTGCCAGTATGTGTGTGTGTGTGTGTGTGTGTGTGTGTGTGTGTGTGTGTGTGTGTGTGTGTGTGTGTGTGTGTGTGTGTGTGTGTGTGTGTGTGTGTGTGTGTGTGTGTGTGTTTGAGATTGGCCACTGCACACTGACGGGGGCTTTTTATTACTGAACGAAACCCTGTGGAAATGCTGCCTCTACTCAACCTGAACGTTTCTATTATTAACTCTCTGCGCCGCAAAATCCTCAAGGCGAGAGTTCCGCTGGTCTGTGAGGGAAAACATCTTTACTGGATAATAGCCCTTCTTCTAATTACAATGCTAGCAATCACAAGCACACACTGCATCGAAAGTAAGGAAAAGGTGGCATGCATTAGATACACAACTCTAGGAAGGTTTGAGTTTGTTGAAGCGGTGGTAAGCTGAGCTCATTAGCGCAGGCTGTGAATATCTGGATGACACCTTATCAAGAGGCTTCCATCAGATAACACCGAGCTAATCACTGTTGCAGGAACCAGTGACTGCATTAGAAACAGCTCGGTATGTGACTCTCATATTATATTACTGCCTCGAGAAGTAAACTTGTTCGGCAGTCTACAAAGTCGGAGCAGAAACAAAACGGCTGATTCACTGGGTATGAGTGGAGGTCAATCAGCAAGCTAAATGGAGTAAACAATGAATCTGTGGTGCAGGACTTTCCCTTAGGTATGTTTAGTTGTCTGTTTGATCCTCCTTTTATTCTTTCTTCCTCTAATCTGTCTTTGCAATCTCTGATCGAACTCAGTAAACGGAGGTCAAAGGTTAAGTTGTTCACGTCTGGGATTCTTCACAAGGCTCCTCATTCCTGACCGACTAGCACCGTAAACACAGAGGCTCGTAATCTCTTCTCCGCGCCACATAAACACACATATGTACACATACAAAAGACTCAGGTTCCAAGCCATCGATAAAAGTGCACACCACCCCTCTTGTGTCACTTAGTTCCCCGCCCTGTTTGCTTTTAATGGCTTTTTGAAGGGGACTGAAAGCTTTTCTCCTGACTCTCGCCCCCAGATTCTTTAAACAGTTAATTAGTGTGGTTGATCTGATGGGACTCGGGTGCCTCTCAGGTCTGTCACACACTTTGCGATGCCAGTCAGGGGGACAAAGACACACTAATCCCGGCTTAACTGGCTGGCTGGAAGCAGCGAAGACAACTCGACTTAACATGCTGTTAAATGAACAGAGACCTTGAGGGCTGTAAAATGATATATCAACGTTAAAACAATTTTTCTTAAAGCACATTAAAAGTTGTCAATGTTAACTGATAGATTAATCTTTAAGTGAAGGGCTAAGATGTGATACACCCTTCCTGAAACACACAAAAAGTTACCTTAAATCAATTGCGGAGTCCTATATCGTGTTCTCCTTGGGCAGCCCGGATATCAGTATTGACATCATCATTGTAAAACCCATGTTTTAAGGCTCCCCTTTAATGGATCAGAGGACTCATTAGCATGCATGAACTATAACTTCCAATCAACATATAACCTACTGCAACTCTTCCTGCATAGCAAGAGCACTGACTTTCAGGCATTCTTCCAAAATCACTGCCTTCCAAAAGTCAGCCTGGATCCTTCAATATTAAATAATAAAATACCGATTTCTATCTTCCCTTTATATAAAAAATATAAAAAATCTGTTTTGATTAAACTCAATGACATAAAAAATGTAATGGCCTATTGGAGATTTCAAGCTTCACAGTTCAGTACTTATAAAGGTGCTACATGATTTTTGTCTGAGTATTGATTCAGGTAAAACAAATCAGTTTTGCTGCTGCTTGATCTTAGTACTATGCCAGTGTTATGCCATATTCTCCTGTTTCATTTTAAAATGCTGCTGATTTTTCACAATATCCCTCCCTGGTCAAAATAAAATCCTATCTCCTTGAGGAATATAAACCCAGTATGGCTCTTAGATATTTAGATATCCAATCTTAATAAAGAGCTGTTTTGTTCTCCTGTGCCTTTTAAGGATTGCTTTCGCTGGAGCTCTTCACTTCCTTTGTTTAATTTGGGAACATGTAGAACTTATTACTGCACTGTAATTATATTTCTAGTCTATTTTCATTTCATCCATTATTTTATCCTATTTCATTCTTTCCTAATTTGTTTTTATATCTTTTTAACATTGTTGTTAAAAAAAAATGAATTTCCTCTGTGTAAAATATGCTGTATAAATAAAGCTGCCCTGCCTTACTCAGTTATTGATCACAGTGTAAATCAAAATGGATTTACACGTCTGTTCCTCATCTGAGTCACAGTGTTACTCAAAGCTGTGCTTTTAGTGGGCTAAACTGTAAGAACTGCAGGAATAAATCATAAAGACAAATGTACCCCTGGCTCCAGAGGTTAAATTAATTAGCTTAAGACCCTTTTCTAGACATTACGTATTGTATGGATCACTAAATCACAATGTAAAATGTATAACATTTGAACTTAAAGGTGTCACCGTAATCAAAGTCCTCAAACAATAGTGTTTACTGATCCCTGGCTGAGACAAGAGAATTGGAGGATCATGCAATTTCTTTCTTATTAAGCTTGAAGAAGAAGATGTGACTCGATTGGGAATTGGAGGCCCAAGAGTGATGAAGAGATACCCTAGGTAGAGAACGGGAAAAAGAGGTATGTGGAGAGGTCACGTCTCTGGAGTGATGGAGTTGAATGAAAGTGGCTCAGTATGAGGAAAGACATGTCTGACATCCTCTTCAAAGGAGAAGTGAGACACAGAAAGCAGGAGGAAATGCATAATGCTGAGAAGACGCCGAGGGGTCGGGTTATTGATTAAGAGAGCAAGAATATGTGAGAGGAGGCAACCCAGCAAGGAAGAAAAGGGTAGAGGTAAGAAGGTGGGATGAAAAGGATGACTAAAACGGCAAGAGGAAGAGCAACGAGGGGAGTTGAAAGCAGGTTCAATCAGCAGGTAAAGGAGAGAGAGAGATTGAACGTGTGGGTATTGTGAGTACGGCTCAATTATACCCACACATCTCTAAAGTAAGCCTCTTGTGGCTGATGAGCGGATGCAAGTGGAATAGAGCAGGAGAGATAGTGATAGTGAGATAGTTAACATGTTCCTAGCTATCCCCAGAACCCCTGCCGTCCCTGCCAGTCAGCCGGCATCCTGCTCTCTTCCTAATGAGTTGTTTACATCCACAGCAGTAGATCAAACCCTCACCTCCAAATCATGGTTAGCAGCATCAATACCTTCAGTTACATTAAGGAGCATTCTTTTCTTCCCTATTTGAAAAACAGGGGCAACAACATTATCACAGTTATAAGCATTTCTCTTCCCCCAGTTGATCCCTTATTCCTACAACTCGTATAAGGATTGTGTCAGACTTCTTTAATGACCAAGATTAATACTAAGTAGCATTATGGTAATGGTGGTACGAGACCTATCCCACTTTATTAAATAAAGCTGCTAGAAAATGAATTCGATTATGGATTCTGCTGTTCCTAATGGAGCGTGGCGGAGAACAATGTTGACTTTTCTTCTCATTATTGTTTTGATATGATGTTCAGGGCTCCGTGCGCGCACACTCGTACACACAAGGAGACACAGATTCAGGCTTCAATCAGCATCTAGTAAAATATAATCTGGCATCACAGCGGGGATTATTGCTATGTCGCTCCCGTGTGTGTCTTTGTGTGAGCGCAGAGGTGCAGAGCGAGAGACAAAATAAGAGACAGCTAGAATTACTGTACGCTCCACTGCATTCCCAGCACTCCCTTTCAAATCTCACCAACAATAGAATCATACATAGCTTTGAAAAATAGCTGCAGCACTGTTGAAGCACCCCGTGAAGACTGGCAGTAGCCCAGAAATCTAAACTTCTGCTGTGAGAATTTTAAAAATGTACAAACTTCTCTTGGATTACAATAGCTGGAATATTATGCTTTTACCCCCTTCTGAGAAGAGCCCACGGATCTCTAAAGGCAAAACCACGAGAGCTGTCTGGATTAGGCAATCATTCGTTTGAGGTTCGCCACCTGTATGTGTGCGTGCCTGCGCATGTCTCTGTGTGAGCATGCACACGTGTGGCACAAAGGCCAAACTCATAAAACCGTACCCTGGCTTTGAGGTCTCCCCTCGTGGGATGATCTTTCAGATGTCCTCCATCTTCCCTGCTCACACCCTCAATTTCAGCACAGAACACTGCCCTCCCTGTTTCTTTTTCCCCATTTCCCCCGAGTCACACACACCAGAGCACTTAACCTCAACAGGCCTCCCCCTACTCAGTCTGCCCCCGACACAGACGCAGCGTCACATCAACTCGGCTCATATTTAGCCCTGGATATAAAAGATTAATGGAAAGAGAGGGGGGAATCAGTGTTTGGGTCTGCCAAAAGGCTCTCCGCTCCTCCAGTCCGGGAGCTCTCGCCTGTGCACCCGTGGAACTGTAGAGGGCCTGTAGTTTTTAGCAGAAGTGCTGAAAGGAAGAAGGCATCATGCCGAGCTTTCCAGCCTGGTGTCACTTTCAGTTTACCTTCCCCTGCTGAGAACCCTCCACCAATGATTTGGGCTGCAGCACACACTGCTTCCCTCCCTGAAACAAACAATGACATCAAATACTGTGTCTTCGGGGATCCTTGAAAGAAAAAGAAGAAAAAGGCAATCTTTGAAATGTTGACAACTTTCCATTAAAACGAGTTTTAGCTGCAAATGTAAACACAGCAAGCGATGGAATTCATTGTGATCCAACGTTTAACCATACCTACAGACTGTTAATCGAATATGTAGAGACTTTGTCGATAAACATTTAAGGAGCTTCTTCTTTATATGAAGAGATATAGCCTGGAGTAAGGTTACAAAAGGAAACGCAATTGGATAAAAAGATAAATCAATGATATAAGTAGATTACTCAGCGCCGTCTATTTCTTTAAGCAATCTAAAGTCTCTTTACAATCTCTGACCTGAGACACAGCGAGAGGCAGAGACATCCTGATGAAAAACACACACTAAGCTTCTCTCAGCACATCAAATATTAAGAGCCAATATTAGCCCCGTCTTTGTCCCCTTATCACCACCGGGAGATGGAAACATCGTCACGAGAGCGCATGTGTGTGCACGCATTTGTTTTTATCTGTGTTGTGATGTGAAAGTAATTGTGACAGAGGCATGTGTGATGCAGTAGCTGTGAAAATGGAGAGGTCACTCAAAGGGCATCGCTGGAGAAAGGCACTTTTAGTCTTGGGAGTTGCTTTCGAATGTGAATGTTTGTACTGAGTGGTTTTCAGCTTTCAATGTGGGATAGGTGGTATGGGCAGCACCAAGCCTAGGAAGCTGACCTCATTCAACACAGCAGCATGACCACACTGGACCCCACCCATCGGAAAGTCTTTCCATGGCCTCCCTTCACACTCCTGAAGTGTCAGAAGTTCAAATCTGTTACATTTCACTCGCATGACTGATCGTGCTATTTTTTTAACCCACATGTCAATAAAACATCCAAGCAAAACACCCCATAAAAGCCAGCCCAGGGCAACGGTGACAGCAGAAAGCTCCCAGAGGTTCAGAAGGGCTCTGTGGTAAGTATTTGGGGTACATACGAACTTCTTTCAACAACAGTTAAGGTTGCAGAGTGTTACAGAACTGTCTCGCGCTCGCCCTCCCCAAATCCCTCTTCTCTTGTTTGGCTCTTCCCCTCTCTCCACCCTCCCCACGACTACTTTCATCAATACCCGAGACACCTCAAACACACTCTCTCATCGAAATAAAACAGAATATAAAATCGTTGGGAGCACTCGCTGTTACTGCAGCAGCTCAATTGGGTTTGGAGAACACAGAAAGCTCATTCAGTGGCAGCCATGTGGCACTCAGCCGGCTCGGGGTGGGATGAGGTAAAGGTTGAGGGTAGGCAAGGCTGAGAGGTGTGGCCCACTTCGACAAAAGGACTGTGTTATGTTCGCTCCCTATAATCCTATAGAGGACAATCAAATATCTAAAATGGTCGCAAAAATGTATTAAGAACCAGCGTTAAGCTGGAAGTAAGTAACGTTTTTATTTTTAAACATGCTTGCGTCTTCTCTCTAAGAGTCGCTGATAGATCCACCATTGTAATTTATTTTTACAATTTTAGATAAGGTTTTGGCAAAAGATAATAAAATGTGTAGCATGCATATTATATTTTCTTAGAATGAATTATTTGTAATATACATATTTATCCAATACATTGATTTCAAGCTCAATACTTTCACTATTAATGGAAATTATTTTTACTGTAATATATTCATCCACATAAACATTACCTGATTTCAGAATGCCAGATTATTGGCATTGTGACGATGTCTGTATGCGGATGTAAGCGTTTAGCCCAAAGCACTGCTGTGCCTCACAGAAAAGTTTGTTCAATTGATTATTGAACAAAAATCTTAAAAAAAATAAAAAGCTAAAATCAATGCCATGTAGACTCAAAACACACCTCTACAACTATCTCTTTGTTCAACGCCCAGCCCTGCAATCTCTGGGCACAGTACCTTATTCATTATTCAGGTAACATGGGACTAAATCGATTTCCTGCCCTCACCCCTCAACTCTCACCTGCCTCCTCCTCCTCTCAGATCAACATCCCAGCCGGAGTGCAAAGGGCCCGGCCACACGAGCCAGTATTCAGGGGTATTTGGCAGAATAGCCCGCATTTGAGCCGGTTTAGGATTTCACATAAACACACCTTGATCCCAAAATCTCAGCTAAGCCTGTTTCAGTTTCAAACAGCAGGAAGAGAGCTTGCTCAAACACTTATGCAGGCTAGCTGCTGGATAGATCATTTATATTATAGAGACTCTACACATGCACCTGGCTGAAAAGACCATGTGAATGTAAATGTCTTCAAATGAATTAGTATTACTTGTGCATGTGTGTTTGAATATCTAGGGTTCCACATCTGCAGTTTCCGAGTGTGTGTGTGTGTGTGTGTGTGTGTGTGTGTGTGTGTGTGTGTGTGTGTGTGTGTGTGTGTGTGTGTGTGTGTGTGTGTGTGTGTGTGTGTGTGTGTGTGTGTCTGTTCATAACCCTGTGCATGCAGCTGCCCTCCCTACAGGGATCTGCTCCTTCAGACACATTTTCACCTCATCTGCGTTTAAGGGCATTAATATTGCACTAGCCGCGGTGGCAGGGTTAAATGGATGACTGGGGGGAAAGAGGGGGGCTGAATGTCAAATGAAATCACTCCCCTCCTCCTTCCTTCCCTCTCGCTTCCTTTCCTTTTGCTCTGATCCGGTACGACAAGAGGAGTTCAGGGGGATGCTGTAGCTGGCTCTCCGCAGAGACTAGATCCAGAGGCCACAGTACCAGCATGTGTTCTCTGTTTGGAGGAATATATGATCCTTTTCATCTGGCTGTACATTAGCGGCTCCCGCTGTTCCTGCTCTCTCCTTCCCTGTCACTCTCCATCCATCCATGCATTTATAACATCCAACAAAAGGAACCAGAAATTTAAAAAAAGATAGGAAAAGATGCAATGTGTTGCAGACTTTCGACTGTTTCCATTACTGTCAACAAAGCTTTTTTAATCAACCAGCTAATTGTTGAAGTATAAAATGAGTACTGTTCAAAATTAAAAATAAATACTTACAAGCTTGTTAACAATTTAAAAGGTGTCCATAGAGACCCGGATAGTACACGCAGCACAATGCATTATCCAAACCATCCCTTTCACATTAATCTGCCCTGCTGGGAATATCATGCTATGCAAAGAACAAGGCTTTTCATCCTGCTTCTGTAATTAAGTCATATTGCTATTATTGAATTCATCACTGAGACATGTTGGCTGGGTAAGAAGAAGAAGGAGAAGAAGAAGAAGGAGAAAAACAGAGGGGGTGGGCTTGGCGGCCGGGTAGATTGACATCATCGAGGTCACTCCGAGGTTAAGTTAACAGGCATACGAGCTTCTAAAAAATTAAAAGCCTGAGCCCACGAAAGCTTCACTCCGAGCACAAGTGGCATGACCTGGAGGATTTGTTAGAAGAGTGCAGTGTGGATGGGCATGCATGCACGCGCACACACACACACACACACACACACACACACACACACACACACACACACACACACACACACACACACACACACAGTGCCTGTGTTAATGCACTAGGCTTGTTGATCAGCTTCCGCATGGGTAACCCTGACACACATGCACTGACACACACAAACACACACTTCCATTTTTCTTGCTCAAAGTCAGACGAGAAAATTCACAAACCATTGCCAGTGATTGAGTGCTCAGTGGAGTGAGCAGCTGCAGATACACAGCAACAGGACAGATGAACAGACAACGCTGCAGGTGGACAGATCATAGATCTTTCTCTCTGTTTTTCTTTCTTTTTTCTCTCTGTCTTCTCCCACATATGCACACGTGCACAGCCGCGGTTGCGCTTAGTGAAGTGTGAGGTATACAGTTAGCGTTGTTATGCAGGGTCATGGGGGCAAGGTGTCAGTACTCCATCTGTGAAGTGTTAGAATGCCAATTATGAATAGGCTCGAAGTAAAAAGGTGTGCAGAACCGAGGCTGAGGGATTGGCGCTAGAACAAAGAGCTGTTTCTTCTTTTTTTTTAAACATTACGTGAAGGTTCTTTCCTGTTGGTTATGTCCTGTCTTATTTACATGATTATACATTTAGCCAAACCCCAATATAATTAAATTGGTTTTCCTATGTGAACTGGTTATCCTGTGAATTATTTCCTTTGTTATGACCATTATCATAACTCTAACTAATACCATGATATGATGAAATTGGTTATTTTGCTTATTTAATCAGAAAATATCATTGTGTAAAGACTCAATGTCCCCTCTCAAAATCAGAAACAGCTTTATCCAAAATGAATGTTTACGCATACAAGGAATTACATTTCTAATACATTCATAAATGTGAATCTAGTTTGATCTAGTCTATGCTTTTTCATCTCTCTCAGCGATTCTACATTTGTGAACACCTAAAGACTGTCCATAGTAGACCAATTCAACCAAATAAAACATAGGTTGTGTTATTTTTAAAGCTATACATATGTGTTAAGTTAAACAGTTGTTTGAGCTTCTATCTTTATCCTTGATGGAATAACTTTGACAACTAGATTGCCTATTAAATGCCGCTCACATCTGTCAGTGGCGGCTTGCCTGTAAACAAACATGTTTTGACAGCAGAGATCCAATGAGTTGATACAGAATAATGAGTCAGTTAGCATGGGGGGGAAAAGCAAGCTGCCAGGCTCATCTTTCCTTATTGACTACCTGCCTCCACTGACCGTCCAAGCTCTACTGTCCATCTCTATTTTAAGACTCATCTTTGAAACACTTAGTCAACACAAGATTATCTCTGAGAATGTGTTTGCGAGTTCTTAAGCACAAGTGGGGAAAAAAATATCTGCGCTTGAAACGTGTCATTTTAAGTTTTAGGTATAGTGCATTCAGGATGTCCTTGGGGTATGTGTGGAAAATGTCCAAATTCTAGATTTTCTTGACGTGTTGGACACAGTAGGATAAAATGTGCCATTCATCATTCAAATCTCTATCTGAGATTCTATATTTCCCAATTCCCCAAGCCATATGTCATTTCATTTTTCACATGTGTTGTTAAAAATGGATAAGATTGTTGAGTTATTCATCCCCTCTCACACTATTTTTAGGTTTTCAATAAGGGGCTTGTCATTGTTGCTGAGGTTAGGTATTCTGCACTGGGAGATGGATCCAGTATTGGTCCAAAAATCTCTGTGGTTCGTTGGCCCAGATGTGACTGCTACTGTCCCTGTTCCCCTGAATACAATGAAGCAGGCTCATTCACTGAGTCTGCGCTGCTGAGCCTATGCAGATGTGACACGGACTGCTGCAGATCTAGCACACAGCATACATAACTTATAGTAAATGAGGGCAAAAAGTCTATATTCATTTGGATGATTCACTGAACTGAATGAAACAAGCATTTGGTGTCTGATTTCATCAAGGTGTAAAACAGGAGAAAAGCGCAAAGTAGACCAGGGAGGGGAATAGATATTTTGGAAATGAAAACTTAACTGAACAAAAATGTTATGTTTGACACAGAAAGTTTATAATATATAACAGCTCTGATCCAAAAACTTGGATTAACTGAAAATACATTTCCCCACTAACAAGCGTTTTAAAATAGAGGGAAAAGAGCAATAATTAAAGTATCAAAGAATGCTCTGTGGGGGAAAGCAACCTTGACATTATTAGCTCGATTAAATTCAACTATCTCCTGATATTTAAAATATACTTCATTTGATCTTCTCACGCAGCTGTGCATTGATCGAAACCAGAGGAAAACAGGAGGCATCGGTGGAGATGGTGAAGGAGACAAGAGTGTCATTTATCCTTCCACCTCCAGGTTAATTGAAAAGATAATTACAAGACTGAGGGGAAGGATGAAAGACAGCAGTCAGGGTCACACGCATGCCTCTAAGTACATTTTAGGAAGGGTTGAAGGGCTCTTGAACATGTGCACATGTTTTGAAGTGCAATTTATTATGCTGGCAGCTGTATTTGTTTATTTGTAATGATGGAGTACGTACATGGAACTTTTTTTTTCATGGGAAACTTGGCTCCTAACTAGCTACTTTTGTCAGTTTCCCGGACAAACATGTCAGCAGTCTCCAACACAGTGGCCCGACTGGCCAAATTGTTTCATCAAAACATTTGGAGAACATAATCAGATGCAAACAATCTGAAACCAACCAGAAAAGTTCAATTGAAAACATGAAAATTGCAAGTTGTTAGTTTTTCGTATAGTGCCAATAAAAGAAGCCTGCAAAATATTTAAATAATGGTTTTAATATTGTATAAATAAAATATTTAAATGACAGATATCTGTTAATGTTTCCATAGTTACATTTCTATAGTAAAAAAAGAACACTGTTCGGTTGCTATTGTCAGAATCAAGGAGGTCTCATAGTACCATAACTTTTTATGTTTTCAAATTGTATTTGTCTTTAGTACTTTGATTAAATAAACTTTAATTAATGCTCGAGCAGTTTTGTTTTCTTTGATTAGTCTAAATTATTGGCAACTGACACGAAGAGTCATTTCAACTTGCGGTTTAATTGCTATGAATTATTTTAAGTAGATTGACAGTTAATACACAAGTAGCCTAAATAATAAGCAGGGGGAGGGGAAGTTGAGCTTTGATTAGTATTTTATTTTAATAGCACACATAGTGATTGAGATGCTCTGTATAGTCAACCTTATTTCACAAATGTGAAGGCATTTTAATTATGCTTATGGTTGTTGCAATATTTGAAAAGGTTTGTGGCCCTGTTCTGCATTTCAAAGATAAGTGTTTATATTCTGCAAAACACATACTCAATGGCCCCTAAAAATACACTGAGATATTACTGTAAAGCTCAGGTAATTTTGAATACAAGAAGGTCTTCAGAGAATTAGCATAAAAGTCTAGTACAAAGCACAGAATGAGAAATGTAGAAGATTTTTTCCAGCATTGTACGGAGCAATAAGACTTCTGAGTCTAGCCAAAAGGATGTCAGTGAGTCATTCATTTTGCCCCTGGGGACCACATTCAAGCTTTCTCATCTCTGCCGTCCATTCTCTCTGTGTCCCCCTCTTTCTCTCCTGTGCTACGGCTTTCTTCCTCCCTTGTTCAACAGCTGTGGGGCAGGGTTAGGGTCAAGGGAATCTCACACACACTCGCACACACACAAGGATGTGCTACTGTTAGGCTTGAATGCAGCAGAGGGTGTGGAGGCGCAGGGCTGGATTTTCCCATGGCTATGGTTAACTGCTGGACGTATATGAAACTGTGGGGAGAACTTCACTGCCCTTTGGATCCCTCCCCTGGCCCCTGGCCCCTGGCCCAGAGGCTGTGACTTCTCCCCTGCTGGGACACTCAATGGACTCTGTGTGCGTATGTGTGTGTATTTTGTGAGTTAATGGCCAATCTCAGTAGGGTTTCTGTCATTCAGTCATAAGCCATTCAGCTACCAGCCCCAACATTGTGGACTGCCAGCTCCTTGCCTAGGGAAAGTCATCCGTCTTGGAAGACAAACTGTGATCTTTCCCTTCACCATAAAAACTCTGCACGTTTCTTTAATGCCCCACTTTTCTGTAAGTCCATGATTAATTTCCTGAAAGTCACTCTCTTGGTAAATATGTCCCTTCCAGTTTCTGTCCCCCCCACTGTGTTTCGGACTCAGAAAATAACCGTTAGCCAAGCTCGGTCCCTCCCTCCTTCCGTCCTTTCTGACATCCATTTCGTCCCAGGGTCTGTGTGGGACATCTCCTGCTGAGAGAGTTGAAAGCATTCCTCTACCTTCCCTGTCATCATGGCTTATTTAATAACTATCCCAATAAAGTGAACAATAAGGCCCACGATGCAACCCCCCCTACCCATTGTGGGCCCCCAACCCTCTCCCTCAGGTCTGATGAATGGGGCCATCAGGCATGCCAGCTGCCCCGGAGGTGAGCAGGCTGCCCCCGCCGGGCAGCCAGGCCACCGAGCCAGGGGGAGGAAGTGGAGCCTAGTGGAGAGGGGCAGGGCTGGGCCGGCATGCCAGAACTCACACTAGGCAAAGCTTGGACGGAGAGAACTAGTGGAAATATGGAGGAACACGGGGAGGGCCGGTGAAGCAGAGGGGTGCAGGATGTGTATGAAAACAGGGGTAGTGCCCGGGCGCCAGCAACACAGTGGGCAATATGGATACGCTCACAACATGTTTTTGCTCACTGCTTGCTCATGAATTTCCACTTCTCTTGACAACATTCGTTTCATTTTCTGCTAGGCACTACATTCACTATGGAAAGCCCAGGACAAAATGGAAGACATCCAATTCAAAAGATTTGCGTTTGTTAAACGTGTTTTGCATTAATTAGACAAAATGTAAATGCTGTAATGTATAATGGTGATGACTCAGGAGTATACTCTACATAAAAAGCTGATATGAGGCTCTAATGTAGTATTGTAGGTGCATCAATTACAATGTGTATGGTATATGCATTTTAGATTTTTGTATGACAGAATGGAGAAAGTGGGTAAGGGTGGAGGAGGCCCACTATGGAGCCACATGATGAATCCTTAATTTGGTAAACACACATTGGAGCTCATATGCATTAATCTGCCAGGCCAAACTCATGAATTAAGAATGGGTTGATAATTAGAGTGAGCTAGGCATGGTCATACAGAGCAAACACACAAGAGGGACAACTGCCCAGCAGCCGGCAGAATCAAACTAAACCACAAATGTTCAGAAAACACGATGATCATTGATTATTGGCAGACCAAAGCTGTTTCCTTACTACCTGACATAATTCTTAACTCTGCCCAAGTTAACAGCATATGCGATCCCCTCCCATCCACTCCTGCCAAATAGCTAGCCATGCCCTCTATTCATTACACGGCAGACTCCTGTGCCACTCGTATAGCTGCTGCCAGCCCTAGGTTTGTTGTGCAGGCACACAGACATGGTAAATTGGTCAAAGCAACAAAGCTGGCGTAGAGAAATCTTAACAGAGGGAAAAAAAGAGTAGACGCTGAATGTTTCCCCATCACACGTTTATCTTAAACTGAAAGAGGAAGACCTTCAGGATGAGCGACTGTTATTCAACTGGGATTAAGCATCAAGTCCGTGTAAAACATATGACTGAGGCCGGGAAAAAAGTACAGTATCGACATTCCCAACACAATTTTTCTTAATCTAAGTTTCTGGGGAGAGACAGGCTGGATTTACTCAAGGATAGTTTGCACGCCAGAGTCTTCTGACTACCAATACCTTTGATTTGCTGCTATATTCCCTAGCAGCCGCTGGGTTATCTGCCTTCCTACCTGTTAAAAGGATCTTTTATCTACATCCAGCTCACTTTTTTTGGGGGAAATCTTTATTTTTGTATCCAAGCAAACATTTTTATAAATGCAAACAGGCTCTCTGAAGACAGCTTCAGAGGAGAGACCTGCCCTGTACCTGAAAGCGTAGCAGCATGTCTCTCCTGGCCCCGGCCCTCAGAGAAAGCACAGCTGTGTTGAATATTTCCCTCACTCCTCAGTTCATCTGAGGGTGATCTGAGCCTGGTTAGCCCCCAGGACACGAAGTGGTAAACAGGCCTGACTATCAAAGCAAACCACCCCAGTCAGAAAGACTGGAATATGAGCCTTTGAACACTGAAATTGTGGATGCAGGCATGCGGCAGCTGGGTGGAGCGCAAAGGCTCCCTGACTGCAGATGGCTTGACCCAATGCTTACAGAATGAGGAAACTAGATTCCCTAATTAATCAATGGGCAGTAGAAGGATTGTATGTGCCCTGTAGCCATTACTGTAATCACTGTACATTAGGTGGGAAATGGCTTTAACCAACTTAATCATCACCCTGGCTCTAATTGATTATACATTAGAAAATTGTTGGGTTTTTTCCCCCACGAATTGTGTAGAAGAAACTATTGCCGCAACGGTTTATTTTGATGTTTGAATGCTTTCAAATATTTAAAAAACCGACTCCAATTCACACTATGGACCCTCATATCTAGAAATATATAGGCCATATAAATCCATCTCTTACAATCAAATTTTTTTGTGCAAAACAACACAAAAGAAAGGCATCTGGCAAGAGATGGTTTTCCTGAGGTGGGTGGCACAGCTTGGAGGGTTTTGAAAATAAATGTAACATTTAGTATGAGGAGAAGAAGCTCCTCTCCAATGTCTAAATCAATAGGCGAAACTTAGGATCTGGCTCCAGTCATCTTTAGGTTCGTCATTTTGGCTGAGTCTCAACCACACAAGTCATTCACTGAGGAGAAATAGACAAACATCAGCTTTAATGGCCTCGCCTCAACGTGGCAAAGAGACCGAGGAAGCAGGCAGCAAGGCACCAACAAGGCCATACTGCTACTGCCCACATCCTCAGTTCGACCCATCACTTAAACACAGACTCGTGCTCCAGGGGAAATGACTGGTTGCATTTAGCTCCACTCATCACAGAGTACTATTCATCTTCAGGAAATAGCATGCTCTTTGAGATGTGTTTAACTCGAGAGCGTCAGCAAGAAACGGAGCTAATGTCCTAACCACTAGAATCTTGTTGGTTTTGAAGAGAAGTCAGTGGAACAAAAAAACTAGAAAGATTTCCTGTCTTTTTTTTCACGTGATTGTGTAGCACGCGTCTACCTTTTGATAACCATCGCCATTTAGTGAACTGTTGTGTGATTGAGAAGCACACACCCCAGGTCAGTGTCATCATTGCACTCTCACATTATCTCATTATGGCACGCAGAAGGCCACAGCCCTGGGGAAAGATCTTCACCTCTGTCAAGTTGTGTCAAACTCTATAAACGTCTCTCTGCCCACAGCAGCAAATGTGGCCGCATTATTGAAGGAGCTAATGCTAATTAATGCTAACAGCTCCATCAGAGCATGCCTAAAATAAACAGAGATTAAGTTCGTAGTAGAATTTATGTTCCATCAGCCTTACACTCAACTGGAAACATCATTTGTCAGCGCAATCACAGTCAATTCCTTTCACACATGGAGCGTTAAAGAAACACATGTTTGATATAAGCGCTGGCCTTTGTAAGCTGTTGAAAAGTATGGGATAAAGAAAAAAAAAATCACATGGAAACATTGAGTTCATGTATTTCTTTCACACACAGCTGGGCATGTTTTGCTGAGTATGTCACCAAAATTAGTGGTGATGTCAATGATGGATGTCCCTAGGCAGGACGTACTTCAGAACCTCCCTTTGAGTGTTTCAACTTTCATCTGGAATGGACTTCCTTCACAGACTGTTTAACCACAGCCGTTTTGACAAAGGATACATTTAAAAAGACTTTAAGGGTTGAAATCCCTTTCATGTCAAAGGAATGGCGAGAGCGGTTGAGCAAAAAAGGGGATATTTTACGGGAAAAATGAAACAAAGAAAAAGTGTTAGGGGGCACTGGAGAAAACCTGTGTCTTAGTGTCCCTCTGGCCCTGACCACTTCCACTCCTCACTATTCACCGCTCAATATCCTTTCATTTCTCTAGTGTTTACAATGCAATTTCTGCAAAGAATCATAGGTTCTGCTGGGAAAATGCAGAATCTCTGGCCAAATCCGATGCTTTCAATTTTTAACTAAAGCCATGCGACATCTTGCTCCTCTTCCTTTTAGACATTATTTTCTTTTCGGCTAAATTGCCATTTCCTTTGTGAATGGTCACGAATAAATAAAGGAGGAAAACCAAAGAGACAAATTGACAGAGAGAGAAAGACTGGATACGTGTGTGTTCTTGGTAAGCTCCTCAGAGGTGGGTGAGGGCTGTGAAAGGCCACATTGTTGGTGTCAAGGCCAGTCAGCATCAAAGGGGTGATTCAGGTTGTAAGAGGAGTCTCTCTCGCTCTCCTTTTCTCTCTCTCCCTCTCTCTGCACACACACTTACACACTGTTCCACTCAACTCTCTGAAGACCCCAAAAAACATGGTTTACTGTTCCCCCTCACAGCCGAAGAACACTATTTGGAATTGACGTGTAAACTCAGAGTGAGGTCGAAGGGCACACAGTAACACGGTTCAGTGTGTGTGTGAAAAGTCAGGTATTTCTTTTCCCTTCACTTCCACTTCCCTCAAATATCCCCCATGGCTCCAACAAATCATTCATGAATGATATGTTGTCTCTGGTAATGTCAGGGAACTAGTTTTTCTTTTTAAATTCTCACTTACAGTAACCTCACATCAACTCTGCACAGCCACAAACGGTTGTGTTTGGGTATGTAAATGATATTGTTCACAAAACTCTTTCCTTTCCGTTCAAACCGAGGAGTGGGGAAAACTGCAGGGCTTATTGAGAGCTTTAATTACACCCGCCAAAATGCATTATACTGGTGACTTCTGTGTGAGTGTGCATGTTTGGGAGTGTCTATTATTGTATAAATTAGTAAAGTTAGACACCAGGAGCTGCGCCACCGTGTCAGGATGAGATTTAACGAGCTTTAATAACGAGCTTTAATGAGCTTAATTAGCAATCCATGCGATCCCCATGGAAACACCTCAACCCCACAGAACCCTGTGCCGGGTATGACGAGCTTTCTATTGGATTACTTTGGCTAATGTCACTCAGACACAACGGCGAAAACAAACACAGTGCTGGAGGAGAGGCAGAGGAGGGGATAAGGTGGGAACAACAGGAGATGGGTGTCACAGAAGGAACTTTGGCAGTGAGGGAATACCTACTGGGGATAATGGGAGGAGGAGGGATAACCAGCAGAACCAGGAGGATTAGTGTCACTCAGAGATTAGGCTTGTGCACAGTAGACACAGAAGGACAAGCCCCTACCTCTACACCTTTTCACTCCAGAAATAATTATGCTTACAAACATTACTAACCCCTTCATAGGCTTACTATTTTTTAAGCTTGTTCCCTAATCACGTCCCTTTCGTTCATTTTCCAACAACATGGAATTCAACTGGCCTGTTTGCATACAATGAAAATAAATGTAAAAAAACATATATATTATAAAGTTAAGCATGATACTAATTAGTATTTGCCGATGACTTGCATTTGTCATAGTTATAATGCATACAACTTTTTATAATGCATTATTATTATATTACATAACATATGAATATAGATGCATTCGTAAACATGGACTTGAAAAACAAATGTCCTGGATGTATGAAGTATGATGGTACTTGATCTTAGAACTCACTATAAAATGCCTTACAATGTTTCATAAATGTAGTAAAGCACCATGAATATTGATAATTTCTTAGATTCTTACGAGCTATTAGCAGATAGCGCATGTCTCTCAAGTTTACTTTGATAAATTAAAGACATTGGACTTTAAATTTGCATCTTCTTTTGCCAACTTTTGGGAAGTTTCCTTCAATCCTGTCCAGGAGAACTCTAATATCTATCAACCCTCTCCTTCTTCTCTGTCTCCATGATCAGTTTGCCTTGCGGTGACTACGGGGAGGTTCTGTAAAGTGCAGACCGACAATGATGGAGTGACCTTTCAGATAAGCATGATAAAGCTGCCCAAACCCGCTCTTCCCTGTTCCACCTCTGTTATGTGCGCACACACACTGCCGCACACAAACAAATGTGAGTTTGCATGTACGCACACACAGGCATATCTGATAACCTCTCTGGCTTAAGTCGTCCCCGAGGGATTTTGACACATGCACACACACACACATGCAAACAGACTGGACGGGTTGTCATCTGGCAGGTAGGGTATCACTGGAATATGGGGGGGGGGGGACCTCAGTGGTTACATAGAGGTCACAGAGGTCTTGCGGACAACACAGTGCATCTATACATTGTGAGCCTTGGGCTGGGCTATGCGGGAGGTCATCTTTCACCATTTATCTGCCAGATTCTCTCATGCCTGTAGCGAGTCTCTTCGTGGTCTCTATATATAGTTCCCTCCATTCCCAGGACTCTTTGTGATGCCCTGCTGCGGCGGGAAGAGTCTGGGGCTCATCATTATAAATCAGCCTGTTAGAAGGAATCAAATGTTAAAGAGCTTCTCTCTGGACTCAAACTGAAGTCTCCATTAGTGCGGACGGAGAAAATGGTTGCTTGCATGGCAACACACAGCAAATCAACACAACGACCCTTTTAATCACCCTCTCTTGTTCTCATCGCTATCTCCCTCCCCCTTTCTGGACTCCCACTGATAAAGTCATAGGGAGGGGAAGCATAGGTATGTGTTTACTAGCTCATGGGATCAATACATTGTTCATTAATACATCTACATCTCATCAGTTCTCCCCCCCCTTATCTGCTCTAGAATGTGAAAATACTTCACATATGTTTTTGTAACCTTGCATAGGTCAAGGGAGATTAGTGGGGAGGAAAGGAGGAGATTGTAAGCTCATCTTATCCCGGTGTGGTCCCTGGCAATGAGGCAGTACTGCTGACAGTACACAGATAGCAGCCGGTGGGATGTGTGGGAAGGCAGAAAAAGAAACCGGGCCACACAGCAGGAGTGCCCGGAAAAGCACTGATTAGAAGGCAAACCGGCAGATACAGAGAGTCCGACAACAGAGCTATAAAAGAAGAAGAAGATGCTGTGTACCAAATTCACACCACATATGCACGCACACACACATAGAAACAGACTATGATTTCATTTCATGTCAGCCTTGAGGGAGGGCTGAACTACTCGCCTCATCATCCTCCTTCTCGATCGCTCCGTTCTCGGCCCGCTGCACGCCTCCGGGGCCAGCGAAGGCAGCGATTAACGACAACAGGGCGAGTGTGTATAAGTGTGTGTAAGGCCTGATCGTTAGAGCGGCCAACTTGTGTAATACAATTACAGAGGCTGCAGAGAAACTGCTAATGTGCACGCAGGCAGCTCCGTCAGATGGATCAGGTATTGAGTTTTCTATGCTTAATTCACTTTCCAGCACACACATGGGTGCATTAGTTAGATTAGAGTGGCGGGAGGGGACAGGAGGTGGGGTTGGTGTACCGCCGAGCAGGGCAGATTTGTTTAGTGGTGGCTGTCAATTACAACCCTGACCCTTGCACTAAATGGCTGCTCTTCCAGTGAAAAAAGGAAAAGTAGACAAAAGCCAGACGTGATTGGTAAAGACATGGCCATTTGCTGCAGAAGATAACAAGTGGCATGTTGTGGAGTAAACAATGGTTAAAACACTGTGCATAATGCTACACCAATACAACAGAGTGCTGGGGCCTGAAAAGAGAATGTGACCATCAGTAAGATTAGTGAGGCAATGTTATCACCAGATAGCCGCAGTGATGGGAAGATACAAGGCCGCTGGTGGATGGGTACTTAAAAATATGAAATGCAAGGCAAATGATTAGATTTGCTCTTTTGAAAAGTCTTGTGCAATTTAAGAGATATGCAATTACTGAAAAATGACTTACTCCTTTTTTTTTGCTCTTTATAGAATGTATTGTGTTACGTTTAAAAGGAATTTTTTTAATTACTTTCTTTTTTAAGACCATAAAATCCAGGTTTTATTTATACTTTTAATTTTGAAATATCTTATTGTTATTTTCTATTACAGAGTTTCTTTGCACATTTTTACATTCAGGAAAATATATTTTGTACACTTTATTAACCTTCATTACAGTGCATATCAATTGAAGTACTTTAAAGCACTAGGTTTGAGATGTTCAACCTACTGTGGATCAAACTCAAATCGGCATATTTCCCATATTTCAAAATAATCTATTATAAAAAGCAAAAAAAGCTCACAAAAGTAGGTAAAAACTGTATTTCAGTTATTGGGAAAACATGCTAAAAAGGTCCTCACATACAAACCCATTCAGCGTGTTTTCTTGTGCAGGGCCATTAAATCCATTATTTTTGCTGGAACTGAAGATGCTCATTTTAAGACTCTCAAGGACTCAGGAAGACAATTGTAATGCTGGGTAGAGAATAATCATAACTCTGTTCCGGAGACGATAAATAAATAAAATCTAACAGCAGCTCTTTTTCTCCAGTAGCTAAATGGGCAGCAGGACAGGGCCCGCATTTTCCACAGTAAACACCTCCCACCCATGTAAACACGTATAATCACAACAAGATGGCCAATGCAGCTCAGCTCGTAATTGTATCACTGCAGTGAGATGAGTGAGTGTTAGGGGGGAAGGGGGCATTATTGCTGTTTGGGGCTGATTGAATTAAAATGTCTGCTTCAATTTCAAGAGACCACCCCAATACAAAGAACATAGTCTGTGTGCGTGCAACTGGGGCCTTGTAAACGTCTACAAAAACACTCTTTGTAGGCTCTGACACTATATTTTCCCATCTGACACCCAGCCTCTTCTTAAAGAGTAAGTAAAGTTGGATGTGACAGCCTGAGCAGTGAAACCCCTTTAACCACTGATAGATGTGAGACAGCTACATCCCCTCATTGTGACAAATCCATCAAAGCGCTGATCACTTTTGTCCTCCCCCTCTTCCTGACCTTGTTAGGTGCCTGTGTGAGTCGGAACTGCTTTGACCAATCCATTTGACTCCATGACCACCGGCTTCAGACCGAGCAGCGTGTTAACAGAGTGACCGCTGCGCTGACACTCCTTGGATTTGACATGCCCCATTAGAAACTCCTCAAACAGTATACTGCTTTCTCTCAAGCTCCTATTAAAACAAACTATGGCAAAATAACCAAAATGGAAGCTAAAGTGTAAATATTCCAGCTTGAGTTTCTCATGCCACTTGCCCTCAAATTCAATCAATGTTTAAACAACTGCCAGTAAGAGAAATGGCAGTTCAAACCCAAAACAGGTTGCGCTGGTATCTGGTGTTCCACAGAAAAGCAACACAATAAGGCTCAGATTACGCCGTCAAATTTCCCCAAAAAATTGCAGGGGGTTGAAAACGTGCATGTAAGCGAGCTGGTAATGCTCAAAGCTGCCCAATCCTTACAACACATTGGATTGCCTAAAATTGTTGAATTTGTTTACCAGATTGTTGCCTCTTTTCCACAAACAAAAAGCCACACAAAACCGCCCAGAATAGCTGTGGGTTAATGTGCCTGAATCCTGGATGCTCCCAGTGTGTTCATCCTGTGGGTGCGAGCCACGCAGCTTAGGAGTGGCTATCTCTGTCTCGTTTCATTCCTTTTCTCCACCTCCTCCTTGACTCATCCTTTGGCCGTTATCATTGCTTTTGTTGGCGAGGTCTCGGGCTAGAGCATGCTGCTAAATAAAACATTTGGCATGGAAAAAGAGCGATAACAAAAAAATGTGGCTAGCAGAAAGCTAGTAAGCCTTTGTAGACTTGTGAAAACAAAAAATACCATGATTTAGTAATGTGCAGCTTTCTAAATGCGCCGGGTAAGGAATGGGGTTTAAACAAGCAGCTACTGAAGGGAACTCATCAGGAGGTATGATTTACCAGTGCGCTGCTCCTTCCTCTACACTCCCCCACCATCTCTCTCCAGTGTAGCCCCCTCTGCCTTTACCTGAAAGATCGTCTTACCCGACGTCAGCCTAAAAACCATGGGAACCCCTATGCATGGTGTGTCACCGCTGAATTATCCGTTTCCGTTGCACATGCTCCAGCATATCTGCAGCAAGCCATTATGGTGTATCAGTTTACAGTTGGTGCGCTGACTCCAGTGCAGCTGGGGAACTGTATGGGGTCATAGTTTATTGAGGTCTGGAATTAGAGAAACAAGCCTGTCATCTTACAAAGCTCGCTCATTTTTTCCAAACTCGGATTTCATTCCTCCATTACCTTGACTTGATGGAGAGCAGTTCAACAAAACCCTCCACTGTGTTCTTCCTACCAGAGCAAGGGAGAACATAATCCCAATAAACGCACAGTATTACCATTAAAGATAATAGATCTGCACAAATATTGTCCTATGATCCCTATTACTAACAGTAGTAATACTATGCATTACATCTGTAAAATGTGGTAAATGTAGAAACTACTCCTTTATGTTGTGATAACACTGCGGGCTTGTTCTAATCTATAGGTAGCTCAGAAACGGACAATATTTTTGGCTTCCATGCCCAGACGGATTTGGAGCCCTCGGATGGGAAACAGCAAACAGGAGTCGTGTTTACTGTGGGAATGCTGATCCGTATACAAAATAGGGCCAATGCAGCCATTTGACCTGGTTTAGGAAAATCTCCTGCTTTTTTTTCTCTCCCTCTCCTTCTGCATTTCAGGGCATATAACACATCAACATCCATTATTCACCTTCTGCCTACTGTTTGGTTAGCTCCTTGAAGGGAGCCAATGCACAGTTGGAAGCACTCCTCTGCTGCCAATCTCTTACAAAACTTGAAAATCGGCATTTGTTCTACAGTACATTGTCTAGTGTATTAAAGCAGGCATTCTTTCAGCCGATGATGACATGCTTGCGCTGCACTACAGAAATGTTGTAAATGTGATTTGCTCAATCCTTTTATGTTCGAACATCATGTAGGACAAGCAGGGACTGACACATTGAGCTCATTAGGAATTCTGACATTTTGTGCAGTGAACTTTGGGAGCTGTGCAGATTTCTCTCTGTCATTATCAACCTCATCTCCATGGTATTCATTAACTGAAGAATGTATTCAATTCAAAGAGAATACAGCCACTTATTCTCCATGTGGAACCAAATAATTTGGCAGATTTTAAGTATTAGCAGTGCCTTTTGGTTCCCTGACAGTTTCCTGAAGTATAGACCAATACAGTGCAGTTTGCCTTCTCTGGCAAGCACACAAATTGTAGCAGCCTCGACAGTGTGCTTTACATCTTAAGTCATAAAGTAACCCTTCACCGTGGGGCTTCTGTCTGGGCCCCATTTAAATGAGACCCATTGAGCCTGCCCCAGTTAAAACACTGTCTGCCAGTACTTAGGTCACCGGGGACTGATGGTGGAGATATGGCACACACACAGGCTCACAAACAAACGCTGTACAAACACAGGAAAAGTGCTGACACCCAACAGCAATCTCGAGTTGCAACCCATTACTGGACTCACAGTAACAAAGCTCCAAAATGAAGAAAAAGAGGTCTCGCAGTAGGGTGTACGGGTTGGTGGGTGTTTGGTGGTTGTAGTGGGTGGTTAACTCTTCTTTTGCGTTCAGACCTGACTGCAGAAACCAAATGTTTCCAAGATGCTGGTCATGAATTCCCCCGTGTTTGTTGAGACTTGTACAGAGTAATTACAGAAAAACAGACACAAACACCAGTTCATCACATGCCATCAAGCATGGTTTCAAAAGCATAATGTTTTTGTTTTTTTATCCCCGACTCTTAACTCACATTTCGACTTTTCTCTGCTCTTGTCAACATGGAGGGTTGAGGGGTTTAATCATAAAACAGTGCATACCGTTTGTGAAGCTTTAATTTAGCACCTCATTTAACTCAGTAAGAACAACAACTATACAGGCTGGCATTGTGACACACATTTAATTCTGCCCTCTGGTAATGGTCTGCTCTGTTTAAAAGTCTGTTTGGCAGCTCTGTAGATAACAGATGGAAGAAAAATGAGGGGAATTATGAGAAAGATTGATTTCCTGGGGATGAATGGTCTGGTATTCACACGGATTTATCTGAAACAGACTTTCTCGGACTCTGTTATTATTGAATAAACACACTCGCGCATACACACTGTGGCTCAAATGCAGACAAACCAGAACACACAAGATTATGCTCATACAGAAAGCTAAGAAAACAGAAGCAAACTGAATTATGGGAGTCTAAAAGAAAATATTGTTTGAGGTGATAAGGGGTGAAAGGGTGCAGACTGCTAAGGACACAAGTATGGGTTTCTTTTCAAAAGAAGATTACTTCTCATTTACCAGAACTGAAGGAATCCATAGGTTCGGTTGAAATCATTAGTTCTTACAAAGTAATGCGGTGAGGTCAAATAATTATTTTCTCGTGGCCTTTCCCTTACGTCTTGTAAAAATGTATTCCTTTAGAAGAACAAGAACAAGCATTGTCCTGCTAGGCGTCCCAAGCACATCTCAAAGGAACCGTAATGTAAACCAGAGGCTATAACTTCTCTTGTGGCATCTCAAAGCAGACACAGGAATGGAGCAAAAAGAGGGAATGGAGGGTTGCAGGCGGATAAAGTCCCTCATTTGAGCCCTATAAAAAAACAAGGAGGCACAAACATTTATCTGTGGCAAGGCTTTCATCGGATGCTTTAAGAGCGCCGAAATAACAGAGAGCAAGATGCTGATAAAGTGGAGACAGGAAATGGGGAGCGTGGGTCTCCTGCTCTCATGTTTCAGCCGGGACCAGTGGTCCCATACCTGCCCCCCCTCCCTCCTTCCCCCCTCTCTCTGTTCTGCTGACATACATATACCACAGCCCTCCCCAACAGGACATTAGTGCAGCGTCTGGAAACTACCAGGGTTCTACACAGTGCAGAGATATGACACACTCAAAAACAAAACGAAGTAAAATCTCCAGTCTGCAGGTACATACAACGCGTAAAACACTTGAGGGTTTCACAAAATACACACGTCAGCTTTGCAAATGACTTATAATAAATAAATATTGTTTCTGTTATTCACAAGGGCTTTTATATATTTGCTTTAGTCCCGTTCCACTCGTGAGGATCAGGCTCCGAGCACAAGACAGGGCACAAGACAGGGCAAAGCCAGGATTAAGGGTTTAGCTTTGTCAATCAGAGTCAGAACAGAGGGAAAGATAGCAGCTGGATTTCCTTTCTGGAGGGAAGGCTGGATTTCCATAGAGACGTGAAAGTTCAGGTGATTGCCAAAGCCTCCACGCAGTGAGTGTGACTCAGGTGTTATGAGTCACCGCTGAGATCATCTCACTCATTACCGACTCAGTGGTACGTTCCCTCTTCTCATCAGACCCTAACATATAGGCTGGCTTTAACTTCAAAGGTGCCCCGGCGGCGACAGAGCCCACGATTGGAAGAGCTCCTTGAGATAAAGATGTGTGTGCTCTAGACTGTATTTAGGACAGTCTGTGATAGATGTCATCATCTATCAAATTGACAATGTCTACATTTCAAAGGTTTGTTTTACGTGCAATTTCTCCTGCTGTTTTCATGCCTCTGTCTGCAGTTAAAAGGTATGTGACTTGTGTACAGAACATGTGCAGGTGAGATTAGTTTCGCTGAATTACTGGATGTGTGTGGGATCGAAAGTAGCTCTGGCTGAGGACTCTCTCTAATATATTTTTGTGTAATTGTTTTTGATATTAGATAGGAAAACTAGACTAAAATCCTTCTGGAAGTACAAAATCAAACTACTCGTTTGTTTGTGTGTGGACGGAGCCTGGCTAATGCTTAACCAACCAGTGCTGGCAGTAGCTATATATTTTGCCTACACTCAAGTGCTAGGGATGTTTTTCAGCCGATTCTCAAAAAAGCATTTCCAAATATGGTTAACATTTTCTTTTAAGGGAGCTCCCAGTTTTGAACCGGCTTCTTTGCCCCATAGATAGCAACAACTGAGATAAACTGGGATTATCTCACACCTTGAAACTGCATGCAGTGCATGTTCGGCCCAAATTTCCGGGCTATTGTTGCAGCTTCTATTATCTCGCTGTGCCATGTTAGGACTGTGCTTGCTACTTTATGAAGTAGCTATCCGCAAGACTGCTCCATACTGGGCCGGGGAACCAAGACGGCAGGGAACAATGTTAAAGGACATTGGGGAAATAACAGCATTCCCACTAACTCTGCCTTTTACTGCTCATCAGCACTTTGAGCTTTTTATAGTGTCTGTGTGCATGCATAAGAGTAGCAGCATTCCAGCAGCATCACAAATCCCCCCTAACTCTGTCTATGTTGTACCCTAATCCTCTGGTAGAATAGCATGTGTGGCAACGGTACAGGACATTCATTTTTGCTGTATCCACAGATGATTACAGCAGCTAAATGAAGGAGACGATTAGCACATAATTATATAACAAACATAGAGAAAAGCTGATAAGAGATATGCACTATATAAGAGTAAATGAGTACGAAAAAATGAAATGACAGTGTTAACTTTTCAGAAATGTTCCTATCTTAAAGCCACTCCCCATTTACCTGCCTTTGTAGTGACATGTCTTTAACTGATTTCCTGTTAGGAAAACAAAAATGTGGAAGGACATTAGTGGTTGAGCAACAGGGGGGAGGCCATGATGCCAAATTAAAAGGGCAGAAGTGGAGTGTGTACTTATACTCACTCGTGATGTGCTCTGTCAGCCCTGCTTCTTATAATGGCATGGGAAGGGCCACTTAACTCATAATCACTTCTCTCTCTCCCCCTTTGGCTCTGGTTCTCCTCTCCC